>NC_133975.1:80783876-81084911 GCF_047716275.1 Strix uralensis
TGAATATGCTGCTTCAATTAAATAGAATCTGGCATTAGAAAACTTATCACTAAACTGCTAAAAAATTCAGAAAGGCAACAAAAATTCAGAAGAGGCGCAACCATGTCATTGGCACTGGTTGCTGAAAGCAGTTATTCATTTAATGACAAAAGTAAGCTATTCCCCTTTTCTCAGATCAGTATATAATTTGGGGGGCTGTCTATCTTGGGATAACCTATTTTTACCCTTAACGGAGGAACATAAAAATTCTAATCAGTTTTCAAATCTCAGGAGTCCAAAGAGAATTTGCATTTCTGCATAAAGAAGGACCCAGTACAGAAGAATAAAACAGGAACGATTTGGATTAGATGAACTCAGGTAGGATGCTGCTGTGGTCAGTTCCTCAACAGGATTTATCACGGTTGGTAAGACCTACCTTCCTTCAACCCCTCCTCTGGAATGATGCCAGCTGTAATTATACATTATAATGAGCAAGAATCTTGAATTCACAGTAGAGCAGTGAACTTGTTTCTCCTCACCTTCAGTAATGTATTTCTGCCCTCCTTCTTCATCTTTCCTGTGTTGTTTTGTAGTTTATGTCAAACAAGTCTCATTCTTCTCATTACAGACAAAAATCTCTGCTTGTTGAAGTGCTGAGCGTGCTAATTCTTGTTGTTCTCACTTGTTACAGGAAACCTCCTGCCAAAGGAACTGTTTGGCTTAAAATATTGTAAACAACCTCTCCTCCTTTACCCACCACCACAGCTTGCTTTTAAGAAGTCTGTTTTCGTAAACAGTACATCTTGTCTGTTCAAAACAACATAACTAGGAGTTGCCATATGAAATACATTTATGGAAGTTAGCAATAAAGAAATACCTTGACAGACTAATGATGACCTCCTGCAAGCCAGGCACTTAAAAGGCTCGCTTTCCTGCTTAGCAGATTAAAAAGTGATAGCTGAGTGGCACGGTTTCCACTCCCTTGTCAAGTGTAATACCTGTCCTATGGGCTACAGTGAAAATAAAAATCAAACTTGCCGTAGAGATAGTTACCGGATAAGTCAGTCTGACTGTACAGGTCATGAAATAGCCAGGTTAGTGTCAGCTTCCAGTGGACACCAGAAGAGACTGAAGATAACAAGAAAATACGGACCTTCCTTTTCCGTCGCTTACCTTGCTGAAGCCTATGGATTTCTATAGCATTTCTTCCAGTTTGAAACCAGGGTGGGAAGAACCAGACTTCTTAAGGAGGAGGGTCTGGCTTTGTATCTACCTGGGTATTTTGCCTGGTGCCTAAGCATTTGTCTCTTGCACACAGCTTCCTGTCTGAGCAGCAAAGGCAAGTGTAGAGACAGAAATGTAAAAAAGGGAGAGTAGTACACTCTTAGCAAGGGTGGAAATGAAAATTTAAATAGTAAGAAAGGCTAACTTGGATAGCGCTTCACGGAGGAGTAACACCTGGACCGGTGCTGAATTGCAAGTAGGACTTTGCCACCAAGTTCACTGGGTTTGTGACAATCTGTGTATGAGTTCTACAGTCTTGTTTGGGTGGGCAAACACTGGCCTGCTTGCACTGGTGCCGCCGGCAGGAGGGAGCAGTCATACACTGACCGCACGGCCAGAGTCACGGGCAGTGCCCGCAGGCACCCATCAGGTCCAGTTTTGCTTCGTGGTGTTTCTTTAGGAGTTCACGTGCTGCAGAGCTAAACCTGGGAGGATTAGGGGTGATGCTCTCTCCTTCCACATATCAGCTGTAACTTCTCATTTCCCCGTGTATTATATTCTGTAGAGATCCCATTGCATTTCACATCACATAACATGCAAATAGAGAACACCGTTCTCTAATAACACAGCAGTTTCCTTTAGAATTATTGACAAGCACGATAAACAAATACAACTTAAAGCTAGCTAGGTACTAGACTCTTAAAATACAAATGCACACAAGCATGAAAGCTATTAAAAAAAAATAACTGTAATCATTATTTAAACATGTCTATGTAATTCCTATTGCAAGAAGAAGGGGCAGAAAATGCCTCATGTCCATGACTTAGAAATTCACTGGCCTGTAGTCTTGCACTAAGATTACCATCGCTCAGCCCAAACATTCAAACTGGAGGCAAAATGAAGTTCACTCTTTGAATTTGATTTATTCTTCCAGACTTCAAAGCTGGGCAGAAAGCCTTTCTAGAAAAAGGTGAAGAGTGAAATCTCGATTCTGTTCAGGCTAATAAAGTGCTTGTGAAGGCCTGACCTTTCTTAAGTTCAATTAGCATTTCTGAAAGTAGCAGAGACCGATGCATTTCTGCTAAAATAACCTCTGCCTTTGAGCACATGTGTTTCTCACAGGGGTTCCACACCCACCGGCTGACCCTGAGGTGGTGTCGAGGCCAAATTAAATTCTTAGTTGAACAAAAAATCATGCTGATGCCCATTGAGCTTCTACTCCAGGTGGGAGTCAGCAAAGCCATCTACAACAGGTGGAGTCGGGGCTTTTCCCCAGAGATCAGGATTAGTGCTTGAAAATGGGAGAGCAGAAGTCTTCCCCTGAAAAGCAAACAGTTTTACCACTAAACAGGAAAAAACTACCCCAAACCAACTGGAATGATGCTAAACCAAACCATAACTAAACCAGTGTTGTGCTTGCTATCTAAGACACTTGCGATGCCATTAGCTTCCAGATACCTAGATTTTGATAGAAGAATTTGTGTTTGTTGTTTATTAGTAAGAAAAAACTTTTTGCCACTTTCTTTTGAGTGAGATACATGGGTATGTCCTAGAGGTTTGGGTTTTTTCCACTAGAGTGTTTTGAGAGGTTCCCACCTTTGTTTTCTACTTTACCTGCTGTATCTCCGTTCACCTTCTGAAGTTGCGTGGGATACTATTTATTCATCACTTTGCTTTATTAAGCTGAAGTTCAGGTTTTCACCTGTGTTGTATGTTTTGCAACCATGAAATATGGATCCAGGTTTCAAAAGACACAAGAGTGTAAAGAACCTTACAGATGCTTTCTGAAGAAACTGCAGCAGGTATAAGAGCAGTTCAGTAGTGCAGAGCTATTACCTCTGACCTAAAATAGCTTCTGAATTATTTTAGATTTCAACATTGTTATGCTGGAACAAATACAGAGCTCCTTCTACATTTTCATCATGTTCTGATAAAATCCCAGGTCTGACAGCGTATCTTGACGAAAGAGTCCACATGAAATATGTTGCTAATTATTTATACACCTCTTCAAAGGCTCAGTGCTTCTACTTGTACTTCTCTCTACTCTTACCTACCCAGGCCCTAAAGCTGTTTTTCAATCACTGAACTGAAACCCCTTAGAGTAACAAGTTTATAATAGAGGTTCATAAACCTGGCAGTGATTAACAGCACAGGTTAATCAAATGAGTGTAGAACAGGCTTTTTCCCCCTTTTCTTTAAAGGAAACTGGCCCCAAGTGTTTTTCCCTTATTGCTACGTGGAAATAAATTTGCAATTAACTTTTACTTATTGGTGTCGTAGCAGACTCTGAAGACCCCAGCCAGAAGCAAGCACGGTTGTGCTTTTCAGCACATAAACGCATACCAGGAGACAGCAGTCGCTCCGAAGAGCTGACAACCCAGCACCCATCGCCATCCCACAGGTGAGCCCCAGCCGTGCCCAGGGGCCAGGCGCAGGCAGAGCCCGGCTCTGACAGGACCCACCCCTGCCTGAAAAAAAGCAGGCAGCCTCATGCTCATGTGTCGTCCCACTTACTAAACAAGCTGCTTAATGGTTTAAAATAATTAAGAGGAATTATCCTCCACCAGCATCGGTTGGTCAGCTTCGTATGAAAATAAAAAGGATCAAGGCCACCTACTGCCAAACCTACTGTGTCAAATTTACTCCAGAACCAAAAGGACGTGTCTCCAGCATACTCTACACAAGGGATTAGCATCTGATTTCAGCTGTTTGCAATCAAACTCTCACTGAATATGAAGTAACAAAGGGAAAGGTGGGTCTGTGGCGGTTACCAGGCTGGATGGCAGCCGGGCCTACACAGCCTGAACTTCCCAAAACTTGGAGCCAGCAAGAAGCTTCAAACAGAAAACAGCTTTCATTTGCTGCTTTCTAAACCCTGAGCGCATTGTTTGTCAGTCGCTAGCCACGGCATTTTTGTTTAGAGCTTTCTAGGGCGTGCTCTTGAAATCTTGATTTAATTCAATTCTGATGGGGAGAAGAAGGAAATTCCTGGACTGAGTTAGCTAAGTGCAGAGATGAAAAATAACTTTGAATAAGTACTGAAATGTGTGGTATTTTGCTTCACCACGCTGAGTCGGTGTTTTGTTTTCTTGTGTTAATTACTTCTGAAAATTTCTGTGCTCCCTTTACCCTCATCCCAACCACTCAGGATATACTTTTCTCCTCCTGCCTAGATTTTTATGTTTCCATAGCCCTCTCTTTATTTTCTTCCATTTCAGCGGTGGGTATGAGATTAGATGCTTCAGCTAAACCCACACACAGAGACATCTTTGTATCAACAAGTCAGGTTAAGTGTCTGGGACCTGAGGTAGAAGGTAGTAAGTACCAGTCCCCGGTTCCTGGGTGTGTTCCACACCTTGGACCAGTCCTGAAGGAAGATTTTCCTTTTGCAGAGGCAAGGACTAATGAAAAACAAACTTAAAAACCCCATCCCCTACAGCACTAACTTTCACCACACCAGAGGAGCAGAAGTCTTCATCCTGAAGACATAGTGGTCTGCTTTTCCCCCTCTAGCACTAAGTTCTTGCTCTCCTCTACTGCTTTTCCTCTGAAACATAGACCTCACTAAATAACAAAAGTTACCCTCAGAAGGTGTGTGATTCCTGCTCACATCCTGTGATTCCACCATCCTCTGCCTGCCTTAAAATGCTGTTCCCGCTACTCTCTTCATGACAGATTATAGCCATTAGGGGCAGATAAAAAGACATTATTTGCACAAGCATAAACTACCGGTAGAATTCAAGCAAATTCTGAACGAGCACAATTTTAGCAATTGGAAGTAGACATAGACAACTCAGACCAAAGTGCTTCTCTTTCAGTTAATCACAGAATTCATACTAGCACGTGTTTTGGAAACACGGTATAAGACCCATGAGCAGATAAAGACTAAATTTCTCATTTTTTGCCTCTCCAAAACCATGGTGGGTGTTTTACCCAAAAGGTGATGCGAACATCACCTAGATGACCTGTCGAACAGGGGAAGCAAGCAAACTCGTGGCTTCTACACCAGAGGAATTGGCAAGAACACCACAAAACCTAAAATAATTTCTTTGTTGACCTCTAGTTGGGGTTGTTTTCTTTACTACTAGGAGTGGTTCGAGAATTCACATTATAGCCCTGAACTGAACAATTGCTATAACTTGAAATCTTAATATTTTGATGTGTGCCAGTATAGTATTTAAGGTCCAATTCATACATACATTATGTAACAAACTAGGGAAGTGCTAACACACATAGTCATTTCTGGTTGCATAGTATAAAGAGGGATGATGATTTCAAAAGGTAACTGCATACACTAAGAAACTAACTTTTTACGGTCTCTGGCTTGTCAGTTATTTCTTTAACTAAAAAAACCCCCACAAAACTAACAAACCACCAAATGAAAAACCCCACCAAAACAAGATTGAAAACTAGTAGTACTAGTACAGCCTGTCTCTCCTCGAGATTCAGGTGAAAATCTCATTTGATGGCTGGTCTTTGACTTGGCAGGAACTCTGCCATAAATAAGCATGCACCAGACCAGCTTTTGTTTGTCATGTCCTCGGCTTTTGCTTTGAAGATGCCTGTACCACCTTAAGTGCATGAAGTCCCTGACTAAGGGGAAAACCAGTCACTGTTCATAGAGATACAAAGATCTGTTGTCTTCCACCGTTTTATGTGTAACAGCTTGATTTGCGCAAAAAAAGTTATCATGATTACAATGAAATAAACAGGTATGGCAATACCACGCAGAATCCAATAGTGAATGCAGCCTGTCTCAAAACCATCGGTAACATTGAACTGCCTCTTTAAAACAGGCAGTCTGCCAAACAGCAATACAGGAGGCAGTGTATCTCAGCTCTCAGAAGCAAGCTACCCAGCTATTCCCAGGTCTGGTTGAATTTTTTAAGAACGTTGAAATGTTTGGAGCATTCACACGTGTATTAATTCAGCAAAGAGGCTTCCAAGTCACTCAGTTATCTCTGACTTAAAGTGGAATAAATAAAAGCAAAAATCTAGCCATGTAGCTTTGCATGACTATTTCTTCCCTCCCTCTTTGTCCAACCTTACTGCTTTGTACACGCATAGTGGTCTTGACAAGGTCAAAAGTTGACACAGCAGCTCCTACCATTGCCTCTCACACCACTATAACACACATGTAAAATCATTATCAAAATGTTACCAAAAAAGGTACTGTGTAGGTACGGGAGTAAGTCTACTATTCCCCTCAAAGATCATCCATTTTTATTATGCCACATTATAAATGACATTTTTCATCATGTATCTTAGGCATAGAAAATAAATGCACCAACCTTCTAAAAATAAGATCCCTCACTAAAACCCTCTATGGAAGATACCAGTCCAGAGCACACATTTACAGTTATATCATAAATCTTGGGTAAAAATGGGATTTATAAAGGCTGTGCTGACACAGCTTATCTACAAGATCGTGAAAACGACAGCTGCATGTAGAGAGCTCACCCCTGCTAAAACACAACCATATGAATATTGAGCATCAAACCCTACACAAGTCTTCTGACTTTTGCAGCAGGTCCCTAAAATATCAGGATTGCAAACCAGCCCTGCCTCCTTCCCTTCCCAAGCCAGGGTTCACCCAGCCCGCAGAGCACAGGCTCCCTCCTGCTACTGAAACACAGCTTTGAAGCAGATAAAAACTCTTTTCATCACCTTCTTCCCCTCATTTGTCTGCAAGAAGATATTCTTTCTACCCACCTGTTTTGGTTTTGTATCTTTTCCATCCCCCCCCACCTTTTAGTATTTTAAGCAGCTGGGCCTTGCTAGCTGATGAACGTCAGTTGGTTTGGCCTCCAAGCACATAACCCTTACTTGTCAGGTTCCTGAGCTTTTCTGGTCTTTTGGTTTATTTTTAAGTATTCTGAGCAACTGATGAGTACAGATTGAACCATCTTCTTTCTAGACTGAGATGGCTCCTGCCTTTGGGGCATTTTTTAATAAAATAACACACCTGCTATTCCACAGAAATCACAATATAGCATGCTGCAACATACTACGGCACGCCATAAGACATCATGCTAGGGACATGGACAGCGGGTATATCAGAGAGACAAAGTAAGAATTAAATGGTGTTTCATTCCAAGACATACCTCTCTCATGCTCCTCACAGTGGGTGGGTCACAGCGCTCTGCTGGGAATCTCGAGGGGGGTTTGCTTTTGACTCTGGTTGAGAAGAGAGGGGAGTTTTCCCTATTCCTTGGAAACCATCAGCGGGGCCCAGGCTGGACAGTGGGGAGATGCCTGCCCCAGGGAACCCCCACCCAGCCCTGGGGCACCCCAGCCATCAGGAAGTGTCTCCTGGGGTCATCCCTCCCAGAGCAAACTTCGAGCAGCTCCCCAGAGCCTGACCTGGGTTTTACCCACAGAAACATGGATGAGCTCCAGCTGTCGCCAGCCCCCGCTGTCCTAAAGCATCACCCAGGACCACTGCACCCCAGAACCAGTGAGGGGGTGAAAGGGGCAGAGATCCTGTCCCTGAACCCATCTCCCTGGTATCTGGGCTGCCCTGACAAAAAAACCCAAAACAACAGGGGAGCAGTCCCTTGCAGCCACAAGCTGCCCTTAATTTCCTCTTGTGTGGCCCCAGGGTGCCTGGGCTGTGTTCTTACAGCAGCAGTTCAGCCACCCGCATCCCTCCCCACCCTGCGGTGGGGACACTCACGGGGTCCCCCAGTCACCAGTATGGATGGACGGACAGACAGACGGATGGACGGACGGACAGACAGACAGACAGACAGACAGACTCCTGAGTTCCTCCCTCCTCATTAAGAGCCACTCCACAGCTGTCAGCACTTAAATCAGGCAAGTTTTAAAGGTTGTGAAAGCTTTGTCAGATCCAACCCCTTCATCCAAAAATAGCCACAAACGTTATTAAAAATGGTATCAAAAAAACTCCAAAGCCAAAAAACAAAACAAAAACCACAAAAATCCCCCCAACAAAAAAACCCCCACACTATTTTGGCTTACTTTGGGACGCAGCAGGGATATCTTTGGAGGCAGGCAAGCATGCTGGGAGCCCAAGTTACTGGGAAAAACAGGGATGCTGGGACCTGTTAGTGTTGCCTCCGTCTCACTGGTGTGCAGCAACAATTTCACTTACTCTGAGGAAACATGCTGGCCTACGCAAGAAAAACAACCTGCATTTTACTCAAGTATGTTCACTATGTCAGCGTACCTACCAGGGGTTAATAAGTAAAAATATGATTTGATGCTATATTTACTATATATACACAGCAACAGACACATATGCAGACATACAGAGCTTGACGATGATATTTGAAAGTTTTAAAGTGACAGTCTCTTTGGGTTGTCCCAGGTGTCTCCCCTCAAAACAAACAGTAAAGCAGTTAAGCACAAGTTTAGTTCATCCCAATTCAGCAAAATATTTAAAGTGGGATGTGTGGGTGAGAGTCCTTCCAAGCAAATGCCTCTACAGAAGTTTGTGTTACAGGCTATAAACTGAGTTTTCTGCATTTAAAACACTGTATTGGTTTGGCTATATATGTCTGTTCGTTACTAATCTGCTGCATTTTTTTTTCTGGGTATCATTTCTTCTCTGTCTGTATTTTTTCTTTATCTTCATAGTCCCATTTTCTGATCTGTCCCGTTTTCTGTGGGTGTATTTGCAGTTCTTAACACAGAACCGTTTCATCAGGTTTGATGTTACTGGCAAAACTTCCATTGATTGACTTGATTGCCTTTGGTAAGAGATTTCACTGGAATTCGATTGCTGTCTCAGGACTGCGAGAGATACATGATAACATAGTCCTAACAGGCTGTTTCCAATAGGAAATGTTGATATGAGCTGCAGAGGCATTTCACAATTTGATTTCATTATATTAACAGTCTCCAGAACATACAATATTTCATTAAAAAAAAGGGATAGGGGAACACAGGCAGTTACCTGCCCGTGCTCTGTGTGTGAAGGGAAGGGCTTTGATGCATGCCCAGAGGTTGTAGGAAAGGTGGAATGCATTTCTCCTGAATTCTAACAAAAAAAAAAAAAAAAAGAAAAAGAAGAGAGGGGAAAAAAAGTTGCATATTTGTGATTAGCTTTGAATAAAATGTCGACAAATGTCTATGTCCACATGTAAGGTGGACCCCTCTCAAATATCATCATCGCTCTTATGCACAGATGTATGTTTTCGAAAATTAAAGTCTGGTTTTCAAGAAGGATGAGCCTGTAGACTAGGTCTGAGCTCAGCATGCCTGGTCCTATCAGGATATATCTAATATTTCCAGCAGATGCAGGTCCAAGTGGGCCCTCCTCACCAGCTGGGGTGACGAGTCCTGTCATGCTGTGATTGTGTGGACATGAATCAAAGGGAGAAAACAGAATAATTCAGACATTTTCCACTAATTCATGGACATTTTCCACTACCTATTCACGAAGCAGGAGGAGTCCATACAAGATCTCACCAAAGCTGTGGAGATCGTGGAAAGCACAGACCACGCTACGACACACCACAGCTGTATATTACACACCTCCCATGTGGGGCCGCAGGACCCTCTCTACCTAAATAAGTATTTTAGCACACTATTTAATGGCTGTGAGTTACAAACGCTGATCCAGTGACACAACTGTTAAACCATTTTTTAAAATTGCATCTATCCATTGATGACAGCCTTCTCAAAAACATGAGATTTTCCGTACCTTTTTCAATGCTTATCACCTGTCAGAGTTTTTCTTTCCAGCTGAAAAGGGAAAGCTGCTCTGTGGTGCCTGGTGAATCCTCGGGACGTATAAAGAGATCAGCCAACACCTTGCATGGTGGAAGGGGGGGAAAAGGAACTCAGATTTACCTTGAAAACACTGCAGAAGAAGATGGAGGACACTGAAAATTTGTAAGGGTTAAGAGCTCTGAGCTGAGAACATGCCCATGTTAATGACCAAATGGAAAAGCAAAATATTTTCTCTGAGTTAGAGCAAGTCCCGAAAGATAGCTGACGTGCAAGCACCATCTTTTATTGCCCCAACTGCCTGCCACCAGCCTCCGGGTGCCGGTCTGAACACGCGCATTCTCATTGCTCCATTTAAATGACATGCGGAGGTGGAGAGGAATTTTGTGCTTAATTAGGGGATGTGTTTGGAATATGATTTGTGATAATACATCTATAACAAGGGAAATTAATGAAAATAATTAATGAAGGGTAATCTGAGATACCAGGGTTTTGTCTAAATCAGCAAGAGCAGAGTCCCAAGGACATGCACAGTGTGATTTATAGGATTATTTTTTTTAATGATCCATGAGATCTTAATGTTTTCAGTGCAAGGAGCAGTTGGGGAAGCGATTAGGAAGGGATCCCACCTGTGAGGTTATTTGTTAGATAGGTTTCTGTGAGAGTTAAATCTGAATTTCTTATCTGCTTTGCATTGTCCAATATTTCTTTTCCTTTAGAAGCCACTTTATGTCTGTGAATTTCCCTCTTTGCAATTTTATCTTCATCTATAAGGAAAAGCAGTGAAGTTTGCCTCGGATCCAGCTGCCTTGATTTTACAGTGTTTGGACAGCAGGTGTATCTCAAAAAAAACCCCTACACGAACAGGAACACAGGCAAAATCATGGCCTGGCAGGATGCTCAAGACCCTTGAGCTATAAGGCGTACAATGGAAACTTGAATTAAAAGGAATGCATTAAAAATAACTTTTGTATGGAGCCATGGCGAGCCACGTGGATGATGTATGTTGCTGATACCAGCGGTCGTTAAATAGCATGGCACCTGGTGTTAGCCAAGGCCGTGGCTGGAAAAGGCCTTTTCCGACGTCTCTGAGGCTGGCAGAACTTCAGGAGAGCCGAGGGAGGCGTGAGAGCATCCCTGGTGTCCCTGCCAGACTGGGCCCGCCACAAACAGCAACTCCAGTGGGAAGGAGGGGTTGAAATCCGTGACAAAAAGCCCTGTACGAAGGCAGGACCAGCCCTCCCCATCCAGCCAGCTTTCGCCCTCCCTCCTGGAAAAGTCCTTTTTGGATGGTGCCCATGGGGAGCATGCAACGAACACAAGCAGAGGAGAGGCCGCGCGAGCTGGATGGCTCCTGCTTAGCAGTCCGCTCACATCTTTCTCCCACGAAGAATATTCAGCTTTCTTTGTCTAAAATGTTGAGTGGTTATGAATAGTAAGGATAGACTATCTGTAATTATTTTTAAATTATTAATGGTTTTGTTAGATCCCTTCACTTTTACATTAGGTTTCTGTTAATGTAAGTTAAATCAAAATGTACTTCAGTTTCCAGGCAGCTCCCAAATGTATTTTTCATTCTTTCATAACATTACTTCAACTTCTCGATGAGGTGTCTATGATAAAGTTTGCTCCCGAGCCGGCAGACTCCCAGTCCTAATGAATTCGGCACAAGGCTCGCGGCGCAGGCTCTCATCAGCCGGGCTAGATGGCAAATGGGGGGGCCACGGCCGCTTTGCCGGGTCACAGACACCCCCCCCCCCCCAGCACGCAGGTGTCACACCCAGTGCGTGAGGAGGACCGTGGGGGTGTCATCAAAGACAAGGGGGGAGTTGATCAGAATAGGTGGGTGACTTTATCGGCGCTTTCCATTAGGCTCAGGAGACTCGGGTTGTTATGCCAGACACTCCTGATCAGAAAATACCTGCCGGGTGCCTGGCTCAGGGCTCAGAGCTGGCGGACGGGGAGGGGGGGGGGCACCGCACACCGCCCTGCCCATGCGCATCCCTGCCCCGGCAGATGCTCCCCGACAGGGCGGGGGATGGGGGGTGCGCTCAGCACCGGGAGACCCCCAGACAGGACCGCGGTCTCCTCCGGAGACCCCCCCTCGTCCGGGGGGTGCGGGGGGCCCGGGGGGGCCGCCTTTCGCCTCTGCCGAAGGGAGCGGCATCGGGGAGAGGAGCGTGCGGAGTTCAACGCGCGCGTTCGACACAAACGCCGCGCAAAAATGCCTGGATAAATTATGCAGAGGGATTTCTGGATTTCTTTCAAGTAATTAAGTTTCGATTTCTTGCATTTATTTTAGTGCCAGGAAGCACGAGGCGCCACGGACGGCAAAAGTCTTCATTGATCGTTCCGGGCTTTAAGTTTGACTTCGTGACTTGACTTGGCTTGCGGCGGCAGCGCGGCCCCGGCGAGGCCAAGGGGCCGGCGGGGTCCCCCAGGGCCGCCCCCCCCTCCCACCCCCACCCCCCCGGTGCCTGCCCAACACCACGCATCGGCCCCGAAACTAGATTGGGGGCGCGGGGGGGGGGGAGGGGGAGCAGGAGGCGGTGCAGGCAGCGATGTCGGCCGCGGGGAGCGGGGGGGAGGTGCGGAGGCACCGCGGGGATGCGGGGCTGCCCCGACGGGGCGGCCCAGCCCGGTGGCTGCCGCGGCTCCGCGGGTTGCAGCTGTCCGCACCCGCGGTACCCCCGCGGCGGCGGGGCCGGGTCCCCCCCCCGGAGCCCCGGGGGAGCGGCCCGGATGCAGCGGGGGCCGGGGGGGCGGTGTGGGGCAGCGGGTCGCCCCTCCGGCAGAGCCGGGGCCGGCGCTGCCCCGCGCTCCAAAAAAAGGTAGAGTTTGCTCAAAGTGTAGCCCGCATCTTAATGGATTAAAAATTCATAGGGCGCATTAGGTTCGGTAAAATATGAATGCGCGTCTTTAAATTTTAATCGTAAATCAGAACGTGGATACATGAGAGGCGACAGTGATTTCTCCCCAGATGTCTGCGTGGGTCAGGGCGTGGGCGTGGGTAAGGGGCTGCGGGGGGGGGGGGGGGGCTCTCCTTTTATTTAGGCGGCCCGCTGGTGCGCGGAGACGGCTGCAGGGCCCGCGGCCCCGGGGAGGGGGGGGGGCGGGGGCTCCGCGCCTGCTGCGGCTCCCCGCGGCGTCCCTCACCACACCGGTAGGGGGGTGCAGCTGGGCATCGCGGCGTCCCTCTATACATTAAAAAAAAAAAATAAATAAATAAATAAAAAGAAGAAAAAAAAGGAAAAAAGGGGGGGGAAGGGGGGGGAAAAGGGGGGGGGGGGGAAACGGAAAAAAGGGGGGAAAAAAAGGGAGGGAAAAAAAGGAAAGGCGGCGTTTGCTGGGCAGCGGTGCCGCGGGCAGGGCGCTGCCGGCAGCGGGGTGCGGCGGCAGCGCGGCGGGGCCGGGGCCGGCGGCCGGTCCCTGCAGTGCGGGGAGTCACCGCAGCGGCGGGCGCAGGCTCCGCGGGGCCCCGCGGGGCGCGCCGGGGTCAGCCCCCGGGCCCGGCCCCGAGGAAAGTTTGTCCATCTCTTCCTCCGCGCTGCCCCGCACCCCCCGCGGCGGTCGCGCAGGAGCGGCGATAAGCGCTCAGCGTTTTGGAGATGGGTTGTCAGTTGCTATTAAAATCAAGATTAATTCATATTAACGATATGCATTCTCAATTCTCCCGTGTGACAGCATACATTAGAACAACTATTGCGAGTAATTAAACTCAGTGCGGGAGGGGTTAAACGTACAGCGTGGAGAGGTTTCCTCCTCGCCCTTCTCTCCGCCAAAGTTCCTCCGGCGCCGGGCGGGCAGAGCCCCTTCCTCGGCTCCGCGGCCGCGGCAGGCTGCCTGCCCTCGGACCCCCAGCGCCAACGAGGTATTTTCTTTTTTCTTTTTCTTTTTCTTTTTTTTTTTTTCCTTCTTTTTAATTTTCAGAAAGCGGAAGATTCTCCTCCTTTGCCCGCGCCCTCCCGGCCCGGCCGCGCCGAGGCGCGGAGAGCTGCGGCCGGCACCGCGCAGGCGGAGGGGCGCGCAGGGCGGGCCGGCGCGCTGCAGGGAGCCGGCGGAGGGGCCGCTGCTTCCCCGCCACGGGCGGGCCGCGCCCCGCGTGGACTCCGCCCGGGATTCACGGAAAACACGCACAAACGGTATTGATGGCTTTTTCTTGGGCGTTGGAGGTGCTCGATGCTTTAGACTAATTAGACAAGCCAAAAGCCTTTTGAAGATTAAGCAAATTGGACAACCCTTGTTAATTAGAACATAATTTAAAGTTTGAAATTATATCACTCATGAAGTAGCCTAATTAGTATGACGATATGTTAATAGCCTACTGAGACACGAAGCGCGGAGGTTTGGCATGAACTCCTTAAAGGCTTGCAAGAAAATCCTCTTTCCTATGTTGTCATTAATAAAAGATTTCTATAGACTTCAGCCTTTCAACGGTGACATACAATTTATAGTACACACAATGCATTAGCCCATAGTGCTGCTCAATTTTTTTACTATTATGAAAACTAATAAATTCGTCAAGCTGAATTAAGCATACAAATCAGATGAGGCATAACAGATTACATATTGAAGCGCTGTGTCTCCCGAGCCTAAATGAAATTTCAATCTAATAATTCCTTCCTGGCCCGGCCATAATTTGTTTAGAGATGTTGTTCTACTTCTTTCCAAGCGCTATTCGCACCATAATTAAATGATACTCAAGCTTTTAACTTTGATTTATTTCATTTCTCCGAGCTGGCGACAGTGAGAGCTGATACAATGTAATTTTTTTTATTTCCCCTAAAATTACCAAGTCTGCTGTTTAGGTGAGAAATTAAACACCTAAGCACTTATTTTAACCTTCCTGCTGCAAAGTGAAATTCATGGAAATAAACCCGGCCACCTTCAGTAAATCCGACTTCCCCGATTTCTTTTCTCCCTCTCTTTTTTTTTTTTTTTTTTCTTTTCCCCCTTTTCTTCTTTTTCGACGACGGAGGCAGGGGGAAGTTGGCGGGACAGCGGTGCGCTTTTGAAGGAGGATCCCTCTGGCTCCCCGCCGGTGGGGGACGCCGGGGGAGGGGGGGGGGACAGACCCCGGCCACTGCGCAGCTCCCGCCGTCCCCTCCGGAGCGGCGACCCGTGCCGGGACCCCCTTTGCCTGTGGGCTCGTTGTGAGCCCGGACGGGGCTTTCCTCTTCTTTCCTTTTAATTTTTTTTTTTGTTTTTTTAAATGGAAGGTGGATTTGGGGCGACGGGTCCCTTCCCCCCCCCCTTTTTTTTTTCTTTTTTGGCTTTTTCCCTCCCCTTTCCGGGAGGCGGCGGGGCTCGACGCGGCGGTGAGTGTGGGAGCACGCGTGGGCGTGGGCGCGGGGGGCGGGCAGGGAGCGGCGGAGGAGGGGGCCAGGGCCGAGGAGGCAGGCGCGGAGGGCCCTTCCCGAGGAGTTGGGCTGTAGTGACAGGCGAGAGGGGAGGGGAGGGAGGGGAGAGAGTAAAACCCACCGGCGCGGCGGCGGGGAGGGCACTTCGCGAGAGGCGAGGGCCGGCGCCGGAGCGGAGGCGGCGGCGGACGGCGGCGAGCGCCCGGGCGGAGGGCGGGCGGGCGGGCGGGCGGGCGGGAGGCAGCCCGCGCATCCTCCGCGCATCCCCCGCGCATCCCCGCGCATCGCCGGCTCGCCTCTCCCGGCCGCGTCCTCCCCGGCGGGGCTCGGGCAGCCGGCTGGGGGGCGAGTGGGAATTTTTTTTAATTTTATTTTATTTTTTTTTAATCTTTTTTGGGGGGGTGGGGGCGCGGAGGGGGCGGGGGCCGGGGCTCCTGTGGCTTTTCCGGGGGGTCCGGGCCCCCGGCCCCGCGCCCCTGCCCTCCTCCAGCGGCCGTCTGCCGGCGGGCCGGGCGGCGGCGGCGGCGAGCACCCACCATGATGATGTCCCTGAGCAGCAAGCAGCCCTTCGGCCTCCCCCACGGCGGCGGCGGCGGCCTCCACGAAACCAAGTACTCGGCCCTGCACACCGCCTCGCCCTGCCCCTCCGCCGCCGCCCCCGCCGCCAGCTCCCCCAGCAGCACCGGCAACAGCGGCTCCGCCGGACGCGGCTCCGGCTCCGGCCCCGGCTCCGGCTCCGGCTCCGGCACCGGCGGCTCCGGCTCCGGTTCGGGCTCCGGCCCCGGCGGCGGCAGCGGCGGCGGCGGCGCGGAGGCGATGCGGCGGGCCTGCCTGCCCGCCCCTCCGGTAGGTGCCCGCCGCCCGCCGCCCCTCTTTAAGGGGAGCCCCTCGGCGGCCCCCCGGATCCGCCTGATGATTTTTTCATGGCCGCGCAGCAAATCACCCGGCGCCGCCGGGCGCTCGCCCAACTTATGCATGCGGCGGCTTTTGCCGCCCGTATTAATTTTTATGACCTGGGATGCTGCGTGCGGCCGGTGCGTGTGTCCGTCCGTCCGTCCGTCCGCCCGCCGCCGGCTGCCTCCGCGCCAGCGGCTGCGCGCCGCGCCCGCTCCCTCGCCCCGCTCGCTCCCTCTTCTCTTCTCCTCTTTTCCTCTCCTTTCTTCCTCTCTTCCTCTCCTCTTCGCTCCGCTCCTCTCCTCTCCCCCACCCCCCCACACACCCCCCCCCCGCCCTCCCCTTCTCCCGGATTTCTCTTTTAACATGCTGGGAAGGTTTTAGTGGCACGGCGGAGTGCGCGGGGAGGCGAAATTCCCTGCTGAGCGTTATGTGTGCCTTCTATTTGCAATTGCAGAGCAATATATTCGGCGGTCTGGACGAGAGCCTGCTGGCCCGCGCCGAAGCCCTGGCAGCGGTGGACATCGTCTCCCCGAGCAAGAGCCACCACCACCACCCGCCGCACCACAGCCCCTTCAAGCCGGACGCCACGTACCACACCATGAACACCATCCCCTGCACCTCGGCCGCCTCCTCCTCCTCGGTGCCCATCTCCCACCCGTCCGCCCTGTCGGGGACCCACCACCACCACCACCACCACCACCACCACCACCACCAGCCCCACCAGGCGCTGGAGGGGGAACTCTTGGAGCACCTGACGCCGGGGTTGGCGCTGGGGGCCATGACGGCTCCCGACGGCGCCGTGGTCTCCACGCCGGGCCACGCTCCTCACATGGCCGGCATGAACCCCATGCACCCGGCGGCGCTGGGCATGGCCCACGCCCACGGGCTACCGGCCCACATGGGCTGCATGAGCGACGTGGACGCCGACCCCCGCGACTTGGAGGCCTTCGCCGAGCGCTTCAAGCAGCGCCGCATCAAGCTGGGGGTGACCCAGGCCGACGTGGGCTCGGCGCTGGCCAACCTGAAGATCCCGGGGGTGGGCTCGCTCAGCCAGAGCACCATTTGCCGCTTCGAGTCGCTCACCCTCTCGCACAACAACATGATCGCCCTCAAGCCCATCCTGCAGGCCTGGCTGGAGGAGGCCGAGAAGTCCCACCGCGAGAAGCTGGCCAAGCCCGAGCTCTTCAGCGGCGCGGAAAAGAAGCGCAAGCGGACCTCCATCGCCGCCCCCGAGAAGCGCTCGCTGGAGGCCTACTTCGCCCTCCAGCCCCGGCCCTCCTCCGAGAAGATCGCCGCCATCGCCGAGAAGCTGGACCTCAAGAAGAACGTGGTCCGCGTCTGGTTCTGCAACCAGCGCCAGAAGCAGAAGCGCATGAAGTACTCGGCCGGCATCTGAGCCCGCCCGCGGGGGAGAACCGGCCGCGCCGCCACCCTCACACCCCACCCCCCCCCCCAAAAAAAATTAAAATTCGATCAACAACAGCGACAACAAAAAAGAAAGGAGAAAAAAAAAAACCAAAAAAAAAACCACACCACAAAAGGAGGAAAAAAAACCCCAACAAAAAAACAAAAGGAGAAAAAAAACCCCAAACAAACAAACCAACCAACCCCACCCCACCGCCCCCAGCCCGCCCCACCGCCCAACTTTCGGGGGGAACTTCCCCGCGGAGCCGCCGCCCGGACCCGCCCCGGCAAGTACCGCTGGTTTTTAATTCTTAACGGAGCTCGCCTGGGTGCAAGCGCGAAAGGTGCCCTTCGCAGCGGCGTGGCCGCAGGGTCACGGTTTTCTCGGGACCCAAACTTGAATCTAGAGTTGAGGCTTGCGCCGCGAGAGACGTCTCAAAGTATTTTGATTTAAATAATAATAATAATAATGATTTAAAAAAAAAAAAAACAGATGGCAGGGTTTTCTGCATTTACACTGCGTATTATAAATATATAAATATATATATATTTTTACTGTGGTTATTATCCTTTTCCTTCTCTGAAGTTATAACGCTTAGGGAAAGAGCTGATCCTGCTGTGTTCACTGGTCTTCAAAAGCTATTATTAGATTACCGCCAAACAACCCCTTGTAAATTATTAATTTATCTCTCTAGCAACTTCATTTTGTGCTCATTCTAATTAATTACACCTCTTTAATCTAAGTCTTGATAAAAGTAAAAAAAAAATGGATAGTGAGAATCAAATATTTTGTGTTGGTAGGATTTATGAACGTGAGCTTTTCTCTTCTTCTTCTGAACGTCCCTTTTGGCCATCTGTAAATTGTCACCTGAACCCAAGGTATTTCTCTGGCGAGTATTCCTATTCGTACGGCGTCGGCACCCTGTAGTAGATGTTCTACATTATTTGTGTAGCCTGATTCACTGTCCGAGCTGTTTGTTTACCGCGTTACATATTTAATGGGGATTCCCACATTGTCCCCACCACACGCTGCTCCCGAAGCGAGAAAGGACGTGGCCGCGTAGGTGACAGCGTGGGAGGGGGTGGGGGGTGGGGGGGGTGTTTGTCGCTTCGGGTTTCTTGCCAGCACAATATCCGTCTTTCTCGATTTCAAAGCTGTATCGCGACGGTATTCAGACCGGCTCGGTTATTTATCTTTCTATCTATCTATCCGATTGCTTATTTATTTATTTATTTTTGGTCGGTCGGTTATTTATTACCTTTAATCGCAATACTTTTCCACGGAGGAAAGTCCCTTTTGGAGGGCTGTTTGTAGAAAAGCCACATTTAAATTTGTAGGAAAGGGAGCGAGCGAGCGAGGCTGCACTGCTTGTAAATTCACAAACGGTTTGGTACATTTCTTTTGGAACAACAACAATAAAACCAGGGTACTCGGTTGGGTACCTGTATGTATTGTAAATATTTCATTGGCGTTGACGCACATATAGATATATTCTTACAGATTCCGCTGTATCGCTGTTCTATCCGAGACTGTTTGAAGTCTTAAGTTCTGTACATGACCCGATTTCGTTGGTTTTTGTTGCCTTTTTTTTTCTTTTTTGTTAATAGGAGGTTTATTTATTCTAGTAATGTACTAAGTTATTTTTAAATGTTGTTATATCGTCTTTCATTAAAAAAAAAGAAAAAAGGATTTTAACGTTTTATTGGCAAAGCGCGTTTGCTGCTCCTTGTTTTCCACCGCAAACCTCTGCCCGAGCCCAACGCCGCCTCCGGGGCGCGGGATTCGCTCAAACCCCGCGGCCAAGTGGGGGTCCTGCCCTCCCCCCCCCCTCCCTTGGGGCGGCGGATGGAGGGCGGGGGGGGGAGGCCCGGCTGCGGCCCCCCGGGGGTGGGAAGGGCTGGGGGGGGAGCAGCGCGGCTGGCGGCAGCACCACGGACAGCTCCGCGCCTCTCCGCACCTCTCCGCGCCCCTCCGCGCCCCGCGGCGATCGCGGGTGATCGTGTGCGTGGCTGTGATTGCGCGGGGGGGGGGATGTGTGTGGGGGTGCCTCCGCCGAGCCCCCGCTACCCGAGCCGCTCTGCCGCCCGGCTCGGGGGCGGGGGGGGGGGGGGGGGGGGGGGGGGCAAAGGTGCCACGCACGCACACCGTAAAAAAAACCCAACCCCAAAAAAAGAAAAAAAGGGAAGAAAAAAGTAAATTCCCCGCGTGGCGCTCACAAAAGCCGGGGAAACCCGACGGCGGCGGCGGGCGGGGAGCGGAGATCATACACGAACCGCTATTAAATATTCATATTTCCGCCCAGCCACCAGCTCCAGCTGCATCTTCAAAGCCGCTCGGGCACGCCGAGGGGGCCAGCCCGCTGGCACGGCCGGGGCGGTGGCTCCGCGGGCGCGGAGGGGCGCGGAGGCAGCGCCCCGTCCCGTTCTCCCTCCCCCCCCCGGCTCCCGGCTTGGCCAGCGCTTGCCCCTGTCGCTACCGTCATTGCTACCGCAACGGCGGTGCTGGGCGATCCCGCGGGCGCGCAGGGCTCCCGCGGGCGCGCAGCGCGGCTTGTCTTCTCCTTCAGCCGCCGCCGGGGCTGCCGGGGCAGGGCGGCTTTTGGGGAAGGGGTGGCACTGTCCTTGCGCGGAGCCTGCGCGGCCCCTGCGCGCCTCGCAGCCCGGGCAGCCCCACCGCGACCTCCCCCCGCGGGGAAAGGTCTCCCTCCCCCGCTCCCGCCGCGGCCTCGGCTGCCGCGCAACTTCCGCAGGAGCGGCGGACGTTTTAAGAAGCGAGAGGGGGGGCAGAAAGGGGGCGGCAGGCAGCGGGGCGGGGGGCGGGGGCCCATCGGACCCCTGGAAACACAGAGAGCCCCCCCAAAACCGTCAGCAGGCGCAGGCAGCAGGCGCCGAACAGCCCCTGAACTGCCGCTTCGCCCTCTTAAATGAGCCATTCACTTAAAGGCTATTACGGGAGAATTAATAAATTACACAGCGAATTATTAAATCCAGATAATTACAAGGAATAAGTAAGTAATCATTAGTTATCTCAGCTAATTACTGTGGGTCAGAGCGAGCGAGAATGTGAAATCCTCCTCGGGAATTGAAATTAACTTTGCACAGTGAGTCTCTCTGCTTGACATCCCCAGTCTGTAGGCACATGGCAGCTCCCCTGTGAGCTCGGATTCCTATTTAACTTGGAGAGAATGGAAATAAAATTAAGTGGCGATGTGATAATAGGAAGCTGCTTAGAAAGCGAACGCGGTGGGTTTTCGTTTTTTACCTTTTACTGCCTGGAGATAGGCTGCTCTCTAGTTTCCCAGATTAAAAACCTGCGGCAATTAGGCTCGTTCTCCCAGTACCCGCCTGTCCCACACGTGCAGATTACGGACAAACGAAAAGGCACGAAAGATCCGAGGTGGGGGGGTGTGGGGGGGGGGGGACGGCGAGACCCGGGGCGGGCACCCGGGCAGCCCCTCTGCGGCCGCTCAGCACCGCTGCGCGGGCCGGGCAGCGCTGAGCCACCGGCGAGCTTTGTTTTGGGAGACAATAAAGCTGCCGAGCCCTAATGAGGGTCCCTGTCTCTTCCGTTGATCTTTCGCCAGATCTCGCCAAGAGCTGATGTCCCGTCGTCCCCCCCCCCGTGTCCGTCCCCGCCGTCCCCCCCCCCCCCCCCGCTATAACATCACTTCCCGGCTTTCCTTCACGTGCATCTTTTATAAACAGCAGATCTCTAGGTGCAGACGCTCACGCTGCCCACGCCGGGCTTTGCCCGCATTTAAACAACAACAACAACAACAACTGCTGTGCGTGCACTGCGAGGAAAAAGATCTCGGCTTCTTTGCCTTTATCAATTGCAATTAGGTGGACAGTCTTCCCCCTCTTCCCTTGCTCCAGTCTGGGATGATAATTAAAATTTAATGAAGCCTGGGAGTAGCAGAGCTCTGTCTGGGGACTGTGGAATAGAATATTTTAACTGTACATTTACACCAAGTGTCTGGCTTCAAAGACGTGACTGCTTTTAATCTCGAATTAGAAAACCACAGACCTGAAATTAAATATTAGCCACCCCCGGCTCCCCTTCCATCCCGCCACACGGTCACGCCTGTGTTTGCCTGCCTTGCCCCACGACACGCACGCACCCACGTCTCGGGTCTCCAATTACCCTCGCGTTAATAATAGATGGCTTTGAGAAGGTGCGGATTTTTCCCTCCCCCCCCCCCCCCCCCCCCTTTTTTTTTTTTAAATAGGGTTAATGCAATATTAATTGCTCGTAGCTGCTATAAGAATGCGCCGCCTTTTTCCAGGAACAAATCGATGGATCGGGGCAGAGAGCGCGGAGCAAGAGGCGCAGCCCCGGGGCCGCCCGGGTGAGTACGGCCACCGGCGGGGCCCTCCGCGCCCGCGCAGCTCCCGCGCCCCTTTCCGGCCCGCGGGTCGCTGCACGGGGAGGAGCGGGAAAGGATGGGAAAGGATGGGGGGGTGGCTGTATTTTTCTCCCAAAATCCCCTTTCGGGGGGGGTGGGTGGGGGGTGGGGTGGTGGTGGGGCTGCTCGTCGCGGGGGGGGGGGGGGGGGGCCCTTAACGCGGCGGTGGCAGACCCCAGCAGCCACCCTTCTCCCTGGGCAGCCCGGCTGGTTTGCGGTCCCGGCGCCGTAACCGGGTGGGGGGAGGACTTGGGGGGGGACAAGACTCCCCTCCCCCCTTTCTTGTTATTGTTATTTGGGCAGGTGAGAGCCCCGGGCCCCCCCGGAGCCCGGCGGCGCAGGATGGGGAGGGGGGAACCTGCCCCTGCGGCTGCGGCTCGGCGCGCCCCACCAAGGTAAATGCGGTTTTGGGAGGGGGGAGGACACCCCGCAAGGAAGAGGGGCGGGGAGGAGAGAAAAAGAAACCCAACCCCACCAGCCCCTCAAAATTCCCCAAGAAAACTCCGCGGGTTCCCACAGACACCCGGGATCCCCTTCCCGCGGGGCGGGGGGGGGTGTGGGGGGTGTGGGTGCTGACCTGCTCCCACGGCTCCTCCGTGCCAGAGGCATCCTGGAGGCCGGGCAGGGCTGTGCTGGGGTGGGTTACGCCTTACCGCCCCGCCCCCCCCCCCCCCCCCCCCCCCCCCCAGCTGGCACTTGTTGCCAAAAAAAACGAAAATCAAGAAAAAAGCAAGAAAAACCCACAACAACCTGCCCCAAAAACTCAACCACAACCCCCAAACAGAAACAACGGAGGAAGAAAAAAGGCAGCTGGGACAGCCCCGGCACCGTGTGTGTGTGTGCGCCGGAGTCGGCTCCGCAGCTGGGCCGCCCCCCTCCTCCCCAGCCAAGGCTCTCCGCGGTCATCCGCGGCCGCGGAGCCCGCGGGCCACCGCGCTGCCCCGCCGGGGCGGGCTGGGCCGGCCCCGACCCCCGCGGGCCTTTGGCACCGGCCTCCCCGGCGGGCCCGACCGCCCCCTCCCTCCGCAGCCAGCCGCGGAGCGGGGCGAGCCTTCGGCCTCCTCCTCCTCCTCCCGCAGCAAACCCGCTTGGCCGCCGGGAGTTGGGGGGTGGTGCCACTGCGAGGAGAGGAGGAGGAAGGCGGAGGGGAGGGGGGGGCAGGAGCAGGCGCGGGGCTCCGCGCAGTTTGCGCGCCCCGTCCGGCTGCGGCGCGTCTCGGCAGCGCGGCGGGGCTCGGCTCGCCTCCCCGTTTATACAGAACGGGATCATTTACATAAAGTCCTTAAGGCAAATAACTGTTGGGGCTCTAATTTATATCTGATCGAAAATTAGCCGTCATTATGCGCTCCATTAGCAGCGTCTTTAATGTGCTTCTAAGCACCATTTGTCAAGCGGCTTGTTAATATCCTTCAAGTCTTTAAAGTTGAGAGCTCATTAAAGAGTGCGCTCTGTTATTGATGTAATTTAGATGAGTTTGGAAGAGCGAGCGCGCCGCGGACAACCTGGATGAGCGGGGAGAGGCTGGGGCTCCCCCCGGGGCTGCGGGAGCTGCACCCTGTCGCCACGGGCCCCTCACCGTGGCCTCGGGCCCCGACCCGGGGGGGGCGGCCCGGGGCTCGGCTCCGAGCTACGGCTGGGGCATCCCCCAGCAGCGGGGGGCCGGGGGGGGGCTTTTGGCTGAGGCGGAGTAGAAACTCGCCTTATGATGTGCAGACACGATTCCGTCGTCTCTCCCCCGCTCCATCGGAAGAGCATAAAGGCCAATAAATTACCTCCGCTGCTTATCTGAAAATCCATCTATTCTGCCGTTTTTTGGTTTTCTGTTTTTTTTGTTTTGTTTTGTTTTGTTTTGTTTTGTTTTTTTCCTCCGCCGGTGCAGGTCGTGGTGCAACACGATGAAGCCGCCCCCGAAGGAGGGGGGGGGGTGCTGGGGAGCGCCCCTCCGGCTCCCCCGGGGGGGCTCCCCCGGTCCCCGGCGCGGCAGCGGTCCCAGCCGCCTCGAAGCCCGAAACCCGGCTGAAAACCCGGCTGTGAGAGGGAAGTCCCGGCTGAGCTCTGTGTCCCCCTCGCCCCCCGCCTCCCCCGGGCGCTGCGGAGCGGAGCGGGGGCTTGCGGGGAGGGTCCTCCCCTGCGCCGCCGTCCCCCGGGCTTCCCCCGGGCGAAAGCAATAAAGCGGGTAATTAGACTGCTAAAGACGGATGTAAATAACGGGGAGGAGGCGGCGGTTGACAGCCGTGCGGCGGGGATGGCCCACCCCCCCCGGGGGAAAGGGGGGACACGGAGCACCTCAGCGCCCGCCCCGAGGCCGCGGGGAGGGGCGGCCCCGCTGCTCTGGCGACGCTCGGGCCGCGGTGGAGGGGGGGGCGCCGGTAATTCCTCCCTGCAGGAAGGGGCTCTCACCACGCACTGGAAAGACCCCTTTACCCCTGGACCGCCCCCTCCCCCCCCCCCCCCGAGCACACGGTTCAGGGGTCAGGCAGAGGGGGCTACCGGGGCTGGGAGGGGGGCGAGTGGGTGCAGGTACCCCCCCGGGGGTTCTGAGCGGCTTTCCGCACAGGGCTGTGTCAGGGGGACATTTCCGTCACCGCAGGGTCCCAGGGACACGCTGCCCCCCGCGGGAGCGTTTATCCCCTCCCCGGCAAAGGAACGCGATGTGTAAGCAGTGGCTGCATCCAGCCCTCCCCACCTCGCGGGCAGCGAGCCCGGGGGAGGGCGGTGGGGCGCCCCATCTGTGCGGTGGGGTGCACACAGCCGCGGCCCCCCCACGGCAGAGGGCTGCTCCTGAAGAGCTCTTCTGCAGATCGCAGGGTCATCGCCAGCCCTCTCCTCGAGACACCAGCACTATACTGGCCCCAGATGCCATCTGGGCAGAGGAAAATACCTTCAGGACGACGAGCCAAACCATCACCCCGGGTAGGCAAAACCCACGAGGCACAAAGAGCCACCAGAAGGCCCGAGGTGGATGGGCTGGATTGCACTTGCAGACAGGCTCATCGTTATTGCCACCAGGAACACGGAGGAGATGGAGCACAGTGGCACGGTGCTGGGCTGGCGTGGGGTTTTCCTTCTCCCTTTGCATGTGGCATTTGGGGATGGAGTTCCCTCAGGGTGCGTGTGGGCACATGTGCGTGGCCTGGCGGGTTTGAGAAGGGCTTGCTGCGTGGTGGAAAGCCCTTTCTTACCTATCTGCTCATTTGAAGCCCCCGTAGCTTTTCTTTTGCCTGTGGCACCACATTATTTTGGAGGGAAAGCCAAGGAAGTAGGTGGGATAAACTTAACATTGAGAACATAATTTGGGGGGGGGGGCATTTTACAGGGAGATAGCTTTGTCTGTATTTAACAAAGTCATTAAAAAACATCGTGTCAAATGTAGCTGGGCAAGTCAGCCCATGCCAGATGGGGAGGGAAAGCCATGGAAAAGTCTTGTGTTATAACAATGACAATATTTTACCGGTCACCGCTTTTAAGCAAGTGAAAAGCAGTTCAGTTTCTTGCCTTATTTTCTGGGCAGAAATGGTGGAAGTGCAGCAGCGAATGAGCTGTGTCCCATTCCCACCCCAGTAATGGCTGCGACTCTTGTCGGGGGACTCCAGGCAGTGACGTGCATGGTGGTGCCCGCTGGGCAGCAACACGAAGCCCCATGTGCCAAAGAAGAATGTGATGAGGAGGGCTTGCATAAACCTTAGCATAATGAAAACCTCTATCCCACAGGTGCACACAAACACACACACACACACCCCCAGATGCTATGCAAAAAAGAAAAAAAAAAAGGCAAAAGATGTCACCTTTTGAAACTGTTTTTACATCCTGAGTTGTAGAATTTCTTTCCTGATTGCTCTTCATTTTAGAAATGCAGATTCTTTAAGAATACATTCTTAAAACGCAGCATCTTTAAAAATGACTGTGAAGGGACACGCCTGGTGCCTTGATATGTGACTCTCCCAAGTTTCTTGTACGTAAATCCCTGACGCAAAGATGCCCACAAAGCTTTCCTACTGGCACTTCCTCGCGGAGAAGGGAGATGGGGGCCAGCTGGGATCCCCTCACTAACTGAAGCAGCTCACCCGCGACGGCTGAGGTGGCTGCCTGCTCCCTGTCATCCTCCCCCTCTGATTGCAATTTAAACCCCTCTTCGTTTCAGCTTCCATCGATAAGCAGACACAAGGTGGAGGTCAGCAGCGGGCCGACCGTTCTCCCAGGATAGCTGAGGGGAGAGTATCGGCTCCAAACAGGCAGTTCAGTTGTGCCCACATGGTTTTGGGGAGGGGGGGGGAAATTAGCAGTCACACGGTGCCACTTGGCCCCAGGGCTGGTGAACATCCCCAGCTGGTTCTGCAGACTGGCAGGGGCGCCACCACCAGAGACCACCCACCACTTCCCTGCAGCTCTTTCTCTTCCATAAAGCCCCTTCCCCGCTGGGGAGGTCGGGCTGCATTTGGCTTGGATATGAAAACCCGGCGCCTCTCCCCTCAACCTGCTGAGCTGCTTTGTCCCCCCTGAATTAGCCAGCGCTAATTTTAACTCATTGAATAGTCTGGATCAGAGCCAGCCAGCCCATGGGCTTCTGCCCAGGACCAGGTTTGCAAGTCAATGGCCCCAAGCCTCGGTGAGGTCCAGACCTTGCCAAGGATCTTACTGCCCATCCTTTGGAGGAGCCCAGAGCCGCCCCACGTGCCTGGTGGCCCCCGCCCGTGTGCTGATGAGCAGACATGGGGCTGGAGTGGGCTGGAACCCAGCGGCCACTCTCCTGGGTAGCCCACGGGGATGGTGTACCAGGCAGCCCCGGGAAGATGGGGAGAGGGTTTTACTTTTTAGACAGCTGTTAAAATGTTTTCGTTTAATCAGCCACGGTACGTACGCCTCAGTTAAACAGCTGGCAGCCGAGCTGATACGTGGGGATGTGTAATTTTGATTCCTACCTTTCTGTTTCAAAGCTGTGTCGTTTTGAGCACTTTGATCCAAAGACTAAACTTATTGTGGCATATTTATGTATATGACATTTTCATTCGCACCTTTATTTATTTATTTTTGCAAAACACATCACTTACACGGTTTCTAGTGCCGAGGCAGCGGTGCTCTGTGAAGGAAAATGCACAGTCCAAACTCCAACACTCGTGTGTGCTGCCGTAGTCCTGTTTTATACATGTCACAGGCTCAAATGGCACAAGCAGCAGCAGCGTGTGGAAGACAGCATGCAGAAAAGGGAAAACTGTGCTGGGGGTGAGTGACAACGTATTTAACACTGTGTCCCAACGGACTGGTTGTTTGTTTGTTGGTTTGTTTTTTTTAATTATTTTTTTACCTAGAGTTTTACAATTCTTTCTGGGTCTTTATGGCAATTCAGTGCTTTTTGCCCCTCTCTCTGGTAGTATTAAAGTGCCTCATAGTATTTAGCATACTGATCCCCACAACACCTCCAGGAGGCAGGGACATGCTGCTACCCCACCTTACAGCAGAGGAAAACCGAGAAGTTTGGGATGGATGAGGAACTGTAAAGAAGTCTCCCAAGTCTTAGGAGAGTGCTCAGACCAGGGGACTGACCCTGCCCCATCTGACAGCACCTCCAAAAAGCTGAACCAGTAACATCCTTGGATATCTTACCCCCAGGACACCACGAAACACCCGTTCACCTCAAATTACAGCAAGAAGCGGTTTATTTCCCCGTCAGCACCGCAACAGTCATTTCTAAAGCTCAGCCTCAGGGGTACCGCAGTGGGGAGGCACAGCGGCAGTGGAACAGCAAAAGTCAACTTCCCTTAGATTCGGGTCTTTTGGTTGGGTTCTCTGGTGTCAAATAAGGCACAGACTTCGACTGATGCTTTTCCTGAGGATGGAGCATTAATGAAACCTCTTCCTTGGGGCAGGCTTTCTGGTACCTGTGTGATTTTCTGCCTTTTCCCTTGTGTGGGACACACATGGGGTCTGTCCCCTCTGTCAGCTGCTTCTCTGCACATAATCTGTGGGGATATATTCATGGTTAAGCCCTTTCCCTATCTGTTCCATTGGTTTGAAGCGGGGTTAAAACAGTTCTAAAACCAGTTTGAGGCTGGGGGAGGCACAGACAGAGGTACAGACAGACAGGCACAGCCATGTGGAGCATGGTCCCCCCAGCCTCCTGAGGAAGGACTGAGCCACCTGAAGAAGAGATGCTGCGCGGGTGAACATTTCAGCACCCGGGGTACCTCCTTCACCCTTTCCTGCCCCCCAGACCACTTCTGTTGCGACGGTCCTCATTCTCCCAGCGCAGCAGCAGCCTGAACACAGCTCTGCTGTCTGAGCCCGGCTTTAATTAGGTGGGTCCTCCTGCAGACAGACATGCGTGAACACAAACAGCCCCGTTATCCACATGGAAACGGACGCTTCGTTTCTGTAGCAACATTTTAAACAGCCTCACCGATAGTTTTAGAAGGTCTTGAGCTTCACGTTAACAGAGCTTGACTGATGTTGAGATTTAACTGAGAAAACTCAAAAGGTTAAGTTGAAAAAAGAAAAAAGCAACAAAGACATTGCCAGGGCTATTCAGTTCTCATCTTTAGAAAAGACTGATTCATACACTTCCAAACCCTGAGTCCCTGGGAAGGAAGCACTGACATCAACCCTCCCTTCAGCCCTCCAGATCCCTTCTTCCCTCCTTTGCTCTTCCAAATACGCCGATGGGTGTTCGCCAGCAAGTTTTCTTGCCCAGTGGAAATCAGCAGCTGACCCGGCTGCTGGTGCTGGGCTGCTCCGTTAGGTATTGTGCCAGATCTCACCCAGTGAGATCTCAACGGGCTCTATGTTTTAGGCATGACAATCTTTAAACTTTCCTTTCTTTACTTCCAAGTAAAGAAAAAACAGAAGCCGTTTACCAGTGGTACTCGGCACACCTAAGGGGTGAAAATCACCTGCAATTACAGGAGAAAGGATCAATGTAACAATTCATGTGGTTCATTTTCAGTCCAGGCTTTCTAGGAAGAAGATGCCGCTCCACCTTTCCTCTCATTTCAAAATTACAAGCCTTTCCTTGATCCGGGAAAGCACTGTGCTCAGATTGAGGCCAAATACGATAGACCGACATCTCAAAACATGTGTAGTTCTTTATTTTGAGGTATCTGTAGGCACTTTTGGCTGGCATTTCATCACACCTCAATCTTCTTTCTACTGAGGCAGAATCCCTCTCATATACTGTAAAACATTGCTGCTGCCTTACACTCTAGGCAGTAAGCTGTAACTAAAACGCACATGTGCAGCCCGATCTTTTTTGTGCCAAATACCTCTGCAACGCCAGCTGTATAACAGTGTCACATGTATTAGTCATCCTATTGCCCCGCTGACACCCCCAGGTTAGAAGTACTCTGCTTTTCTGAAGCTGAAAATACTCCTGGAGTACAAAACTGCCAGAAGAATATCAACTGCAATTACAAATCTAAACTAAATACACAGTATTGTGGCCTTTGCAATATTACACTTCTGTGGCAAGTTTTTCCATTGTGCATCGTTCAGTCATGTTGGGACAATTTGTTAAATAATGTAGAGGCACTTCATCATGGAACAACATCTGAGGTGATTTACAGTTCCATCTTTTAGCAGCACACCTGTAAATTGCTATAAATAATGCTAACCCTTATTAAGGAGACATCAGGGTGCTTCCAGGCTGAGAGAAATAAGGGGGAGGCAGTTGTGGATGATGCTGGGTGAAAGCACTACCAGTTTACTACTGATCGGGTTGCTCTGATACCCAGACCCTCTAGTGCACCCCAGAGCCAGGCCTGAGGATGGGTGTCTGAGTTTCTGAAGGGCAGAGTTCGGAAGACATTTAGCAGCAGGCTGGTGTACAGAGATCAGTGATATTCTAGGTTGAAGTACCTTCATTTTTCTTGAAGGCGTAATGTAACTTTTACATTTTACAGAGGTCTGCAGCAAAGTTTAATTAGAAATAGCTCATCATCTTTAGTTCTCATCTGTATCAAGTCTTCATTAGGCAGGCATACAAGGTTAACAATGAAGGAAGGTGATGAGGCAAAGTAGACAGACCAAAATCCCAGGCTATAGTAATACAGAGCAAATCCTGCTATCTCAAAGGTTGCCGACACCTGGAAACGGGGGAATACAGTTATGAAGTCAAGAATAAACACAGATAAACAGAACTTATCCACTCTTCGTATGCACAAAGCCAATGGGTTTACTCACTTTTCAGCAGTGCAGAACAGTTTCATTTTTCCTAGGGATGTAAACAACCGCACGATCATTTTGGAGACGTGACTTACCTTCGGTTAGTAAGCAGTTTCAATCAGAGAAAAGAGACAGCGGTTCCTCGAAAAAAAGAAACTGCACACGCCAACCCTTTGGCAGGTGATGCAAGAGGCAGATGAACAAGCTTCTGCAGAATCCAATGTTAAAATTGTGAAGACAAAAGAGAGACTTTGAGTGAAGGGGAAGAAGGAAATGAATGAGCACAAGGAAACGTGGGGAAGAAAGTGCAAATGGGAAAGGAACACATTGGGCTCAAATCTCAGTTTTACTGTAATTTGTATTTGAGTCTCAACCCAAAGCCTTTCTGCTGGGGAGTGAGATTCTGTCTTAGTTCTGGTGTGAATATCCAACCCGATCAACAGATTATTTCTTTTTGATGTTGCAGTGATGCATGTGGAAAAGGGTGAGAAAAAAGGATCAAGCTGCTAACCAAGGAACCAGTCATGGCAAATCAGACAAAATCATAGAAAGTACTTTCCTCCCAAAGGGGTGATCATTATGCAGGGATGCAAAAGAACAGCTAAAGATGGCAGGACCACTTCAAACTACGAAATAAACCTTTTCAGCTCATAGCACCATGATGAATGCTTGTGTTTCAAAGGTGTTGAAGATGATTTACATGTAGGAATTCAAAAGGCCAGAATACAACTGTCAGGAAGCAAAAGTGTGAGGACATAATTCAGGGCTACCACATGTGGATTTTTACTGCAGCTTGCCATATCTGGGGAGGCTTTGAAGCCTTTGCTTCAGAAGTCAAGGGATGACCTAAGAATTGCAGCTTCCATTCCAGGAAAGCTGTTGCAGGAAAGAGCTTTAGCATACACCCTGAAAAAACTTCAAAGGCTCGGAAACCAGGGGAAAAAGTAAAAGGCCTTCAGCCTGTCTTCACTGAACATAGCTCCCAGGAGGACTTCTTGACCTATATAATGATTTGAGACAATGCATGTGATGATCATATTTAAACCAGACTATGTACGTGCCTTGGTCTCACAGAAGATAAGAGAAAACCTAAACTTTTTTGTCCATTCATACAGCTCTGTGGAGCCACTGTAGCACTACAAAAAGCAGAGGAAAGCTTTTCTGTGTTGTGGAGGACGAATTCATGCAGCACACAGCACAGGCCCTCTCCTCTGCAGGGCTGTAGCTATTACTCACCAGATACCGGCACCTCCAGGCAGCTGTGCGCTGGGCCCAGTGCTCTGAACTACACCTGGGATTTGGCTGAACCCAACTGGCTCTATTTTTGATGTGTGAAAGCTTCTTTCTGGCTCACTTAGTTGATACCATGACAGGCTCATCATGTGCAGCCCAGGAGTCTGGCCTTGGTTTCACACGCTCTTTCAGCTGATGAAGACCACTATATATTTCCAGCATCTTTTTCCTTTGAAAAAATAGTTAACTCCACTCTCACTCACAGTCCTGAAGATATTTCACTCATGTCTGATATTAAGAAAGGTACAACAGGGACTGCAGAAATGAATCACACCGTCTGATGGTGAGATTAAACCCAGCAGCTTTCAAGGGAAAGTGCATTGTCTCACTGATGGAAATACCACAGCTCCCTACACTGGGATGTGGGATCTGGGAGAAACAGAGGGGGTGACTCAAGCAAGCAGACTTTTTGTAAATATATTAGTTTAGGTTTTTTATTCTTTTACTTCACTCACCATCACAGCCTGTTTTTTAATTACTTTGCGTAAACTACCAAGTTTTCTGGAACAGATGGTCTCAGAAAGTAATTTTCTAGGCAGGTTCTACTATCCTGTAATTTTCTAATCAGGAAGAATCATAGAATCACAGAATGGTTTGGGTTGGAAGGGACCTTAAAGACCATCTAGACCCAACCCCCCTGCCACGGGCAGGGACACCTTCCACTAGCCCAGGTTGCCCAAAGGCCCGTCCAACCTGGCCTTGAACCCTTCCAGGGAGGGGGCAGCCACAGCTTCTCTGGGCAACCTGTGCCAGTGTCTCACCACCCTCACAGGGAGGAATTTCTTCCTTTTACCTAATCCAAATCTGTCCTCTTTCAGTTTAAAACTGTTACCCCTCATCCTATCCCTATAATTCCCGATAAAGAGTCCCTCCCCATCTTTCCTGTAGCCCCTTTCAGTACTGGAAGGCCGCTATAAGGTCTCCCCAGAGCCTTCTCTTCTCCAGGCTGAGCACCCCCAACTCTCTCAGCCTGTCCTCACAGGGGAGGTGCTCCAGACCCCCGAGCATCTTTGTGGCCTCCTCTGGACCGGCTCGAGCAGGTCTGTGTCCTTCTGATGTTGGTGCCCCCAGAGCTGGACACAGCACGGCAGGGGGGTGTCTCATGAGAGCAGAGTAGAGGGGGAGAATCCCCTCCCTCGACCTGCTGGTCACACTTCTCTTGATGCAGCCCAGGACACGGTTGGCTTTCTGTGCTGGCTCACAGTCATTTTCCCTCCCCAAGCCCTCAGGGCTGCTCTCAATCCACTCTTTGCCCAGCCTGTATTTGTGCTTGGGATTGCCCCGACCCATGGGCAGGACCTTGCACTTGGCCTTGTTGAACTCCATGAGGTTTGCACAGTCCCACCTCTCCAGCCTGTCGAGGTCCCTCTGGATGGCACATCCCTTCCCTCCAGCCTGTCGACCACACCACACAGCTTGGTGTTGTTGGTAAACTTGTTGAGGGTGCACTTAATCCCAGAAAAAGGAGGAAAAAACCCTAGAACATGACTTAGACTAATGACCCTAACCAGCAACACTGACTGAACGTTGCCTGCTCCGAGGCAGTTTGGCGTGTGTGCACGCACACGGCTTGTGCCAGCACAGCACTCCTGGTCCCCAGCTACTGTGCCAAGCCTGGTACACACAAGTTATCTCACAGATTATTCCTATTCCCAACATTTTACAGTCTAACTGGCTCCCACTGCACTTAAAATATTCACACCGATCCTGGATATCTTTCTTGTCCCTGCTAGAGTCACCTTTGCTGCCCCACAGGTTTGTGTTTCAGGAGATTGAGCTGGCTTGGTCCAGGCTGGTTTCACACAAAGGTTATCAACTGTCTGGCTAACGAGAACTTCCCCTACAGGCACATCAGCAAGACTTGTTCATGGTGATCCCCCTTAGTTATACAGCGTGTGCGGTGCCAACACTGACTGTATTGCTGTGGTAGAGCCCCAAGCTCCGGTGGCACGGTAGGTACACGGTCGCTTGGCTGACCTACAGCTGCCATTTAAAAAAAAAAAAAAAGAGTATTTTCCATCTAAGGGAGCTGCTGACTGCCATTAGAGCCTCCATACAACCAGCACAGGAGGAGTTACACTTTACAAGCCTGCGTGGGTGCTCACTCCCCGCACATGATCAACTATGTTGTTGTTGGCAAGGCCAGATGCACCCCTCCCTGCCCCCCATGTGAACAGGGTACGTTAGTGCTGGATTTCAGCGTGACAGGAAGAATTCAAAGATCCATAAATCCTCACCCCTTTCTGCTTAACTGTCCCCATCTCAAGCAGTTGTTTAGCCATTTCTGCCAAATGCACTGCAAAATGGGAATGCATCGGTGATATCGTTCTCCCAGAACAGAGGTTTGTAGAGGCTAAATAAAAGCAAAGGGCTCTAATTCATCAAAATATTCTAATATTGCAGAGCTCCTCTGAGAGTGTCAGAGCTCAGCAGACGTGAAAGCTCATTGCAATTCAGAATGTAAAAGTTAAAGGGGCTGCTGTGAGAGAGTGGGGCCTGGAGACAGAAGCCAGGTAATCCTGAACTTCCCTTATCATAAATAAATTTTGTTTTAATCTGTACCGTGAGCCTGGCATGAGCGCAGTCTGCCCAGAAATCAGACAGCAATGCCAGGGAAACTGATTTCCCGGTACTCATGTGGAAAGGGAGAGTGTCTAATTTTCTCAGCCAACAGATACTGAGGAGCCGCGGGGCAGACAACTCTTATGAAAGAAAACAGGACAAAATAACAGTGACCGTCATGCTTCAGGGAGGGCTCCTTGAAGATGATTTTAGAGGCACCACTGGACTGGTTAAGTCCAGACTCAAGCCACTTCAATTACAAACGGTGAACTTGTGGCCAGATGGGGCATCGTTTTCTGAAACAGTCCTGGAAGACCAGGGTGCAATGTTGCCAGGGATAGAATAGCTCCGTGTAGGAGGCAGCAACCTTTCAAAGGTGATAAACCTCTGTATATGGATATGTATTGTCCAGATCAGGGGGTAAATATGCCAGTTATAAAAGCTGGCGTTGAAGGAAGCTGCCTCCCAGGGACAAGGCTTACCTCTCATCAGCTGGTCTGGGGTAGGAGATCTCAGCTCTGGCTGGGTTCAGAGCTGAGGGGGAGCCAGGAGCTATTGCTGCTCCCAGATGCTCCTCCTAGGATGCTCAAGCTCCCAGCCCCTGGGCTTCCGGGTGCTACTGAAAATCTGCTGTCCACTGGTTTTCTGTCTACCCATATTGCAGGTGGCTGAGCTGCAGAACCGAGCTGGAGACTGGGTAGCTGCTGGGACAACTGGCGACCTCCCCCTCCCGCTCTGTGATCCCTCAAAGAGCTTGAGTAATGCTGCTGGGGCTGCCCACCCTCAGCTCCCAGAGGCTTCAGGAAGGGCCATCGGCAGCACTTCAGCTCTCACCCACGTTAGCTGTGCTTGAAGGCTGCTCTTCTCACAAAGCTGTCTGCCTTTCATGGGGTAATGAAACAAACAGGTAATTTCATCAGCAATCTTGGTGAAACGAACCCACTCGTTCAGCAGGGATAGGGACAGGGGGTTTTAGTCACTAAATTGCTTTCTCACCTATTGAGATGAATTCCTCCAAGCCAGCACTGCAGCAGGTGAGTATGAATCTCAGACTCACTTTGTTCATCCCACAGATGAGCTAAGGTTAAACAGTAGGCTTTCACATAAAGGCACACCCGCACCTTTTTCTTTTTCTTCTCCTCTGCTAAATGGGCTTGAGAGCTAAGGTTAAACTCCTGGCAGTGTGCTTTGCCATCATAGCTGCTGGGCTCCTTCACGCTCAGCATCACTCCTCAGTGATATGCCTGTGTCAAAAGAAGACTCACACATGGAAATATTTATTAACATGTTTATTTGTTTATCTTCAAAGACAGCACATACATTCTATCTACTTGTAAGCATGTGGCAAATACAGAGACGCTATGAAGTTGTGCTGTCAAAGAAGACACAGTTTTGAAAAAAAAAAAAAATTGTCTTCATTCTCTTCTTCATAGGAGCTGTCTTCAGAAAGACCTGACTGACTCTCAGGACAAAGTCCTTGATGTACACCACTTCTGAAGGCTGATGAGTTCTCACCACATGTGTAATAGCCGAGTCTCACATAACTACATAAGACTTTAATCTATTTCTTGCATTTTTACATGTATATTATTGTTTCTTCCAGTTACATTCTACTTTTTCCTAGCAGGAAACTAAAGTGTGGCTTTAGTAATATCTATCATCAATCTTATTTATTCCATCTATTTCTAGGTAATTATATATAGTATATTTCTTAGTCTATATTCGGATGGCCTATTTAGAGATGAATGGATTCCTTCCAGAATGGCAATGACCTTTCTGTGGCTCAAGCATTAATTTTCTAAATGGCTTCACAGGTGAAATACCTTATATATCATCATAATTAACAAGATATACCATATTAATGGTCAGAAAACATGCTTTTCATAATTATAAACAGAATCCTTTCTGAGGCACAACCTTCCCCTCTACTATGAATTGTTAGTCAATACCATCTGATACGTCCACAGTGAAACCTTCTAAAACCCTATTAAAAAAGCAGTCTTAATTGCCAGTCTCACGTACCTTAGGCACCCGCAAGATGTACATTTTAGAGACATCAATATTACACTTCAGAACTACTCAGCGATTCATCTGCTATAATATGTTTGACAAGCCTTTGTTTTGAAACAGCCAACTGGCATTATAGGCTAAATTGATTTACCTGCTTTCCTAACTTCATTAAAGTCAACTATGCCTATAATTTCTCAGAGCACAGAAAAACTTGCAACTGCAATTCATATTCTCTCATGAGTCCTCCTTTCTGATTGCAAAGTCTTAAGGGTCAGGGGATTAGAGGCTTTCTGGAAAAACTTGGAGGAACGATTGCAATGATAATGAACCAGGCAGAGTGGAAAATAATTCTGTTCCATATGAGGAGCTTCTTAAAGAAATTAGAGCATGTCTCACGTAAAGAGACAAAGTACAAAAGTTCCATTATACTAATTTGAGCTCTGATCTCAGCAGATCTTACGAGCAGGACTATGTCTGGCAAAAGATCACCGAAGAAAAGCGATATTGGAAGAAGCATTGGTAATTCAGTAAGTGGTGATTTTTCTTCTGAAGAAATACCGAGCTGATACTGCAGCCAAGCACCAGTGTGCACTGTGCTGTCGGCTGGGTCACGCGAGGTGCTGCACCGAGGCCTGCCCGTGACCCACAGAGCTCTCACTGCTTCTAACAGCTGAGAGGTTTATTCCAGGATCCTGTCTAAAGCCTAACACACGGAACAACATTCTGCCTAACCTCTTTGCCCCATTAATTGAAGGGGAAAGTAGAGCCTTCATTTTCCCGCTGAAAAAGTCTGCAAGGAGCAGAACGACGCCTGCATCCTGCCAGGCAGATAGTTACTTGTCAGACAAATCGTTACTGGGATGGGAAGCAGGTATATTTAGCTCAATAAACATAATTTTCTCCTGAAGCTTCCTGACTCGGAAGAACACAATTTGCATTTACATTATTATAAGATGATAAAAGTCCCCTTATTTTTATTAAAAGCTTTATGACTAGAAAGTGTCATTAAAAAGTATGGGAGAGCTAATGCTCCAGAGGATTAATTTGTGACCATTTTTTTACAAGCATACAAAAGTTATCACTTAGTAACAAGCGCAGATTGGCAAAAAATAGTGATGATCATGGATGCTATTTAATATAACTGCATAAGAACTTTTGGGACACATACACAGAACGTCCACTTACTGCAGAAATGTATGTGGGGTTCAAAACCCTTAAGAATTTACAAACTTGCTCTTGAAAAATGGATAATCATATTTTCTAGAATGTCTGCTTGGTTCATGTTGTTTTATATATTTTCCTTTACTATGAAGGATAAATCCAAATACGCCATTTATTTTGACAATATTCTGAGAAAAGAAATTCCAACCATCTAAAAATAGCAACCTCTCACAAGCAGTCCAGCTATACTTATCAGGATTAGAAGAGTTTGCAGGTTAATGTGATTTTGAGGTGTTTGCAAAATTGTGCTGTTTTTATAATGTCTTTTGTATTTCATATCAATAGCATTAAAATATAAGGGGCAAACTGGATACTGTTATTGTTTATATTTAATTTATGATCCTATTTCTCTTCCTGGTTTTCATAAAATGTTTACCTCTCTTTAACACTCAGAGATTTCTATGCTTATGTGTGTGCATAACTGCATGTAGGAACATTTTTATACAACTTTTCAGCCTTGTAAAAACATTCTAAATGAATGTTGCTCTAATAAGCTTGGTGTTCAGACAATAAAGACCTCTAAGTAAAAGAATAAAATTATTGAGGTATTTGTATTTACATTGCATGTACTCAGCATCTTGATCAAAAATGACCTGATAAGAGCTAGTTAATGATACATTTTTACCATACCTTAAGAGGGAGAAATCCTATTGCCACATGTCGAACTGTTACTCAGATTGCAATCCTGAAGAAAACCAGTGAATTATTACTATGGCAAAAGCCATTCCTTGCTCAAAGACTGTCATAAAAACTGATTACAGGTCTAATGGACCTTGCTTCAAACTCTGAATCTGGAAACCTTCGTTTAAAGAAAGGAACAGTCGACTGTTGGGATTCACAAGGCTTTGTTTATGTAGTTTGAAAGAACATGTTTCTAATACATGAAATTGTGAAAGCTCAGCAATTTTCCTAAATAAAATTCAAAGGTTCCAAATCCTATTTTTAAATATCTTTTGCAAAGTGATAACTGTCATCTTCTGTCCTCTATCTCTTCTTTGGGCCAACAGTGTGGACTGTGAAGACCACAGAAGTCAAACCACTGTGGGTCATGTGGGGAACCCACTGTCGAGAATTTCATCAGCTCAAAATGGGAGACAATTCTCCACACACACTCCAAAATCAGTGCTTCAGGTTATTTATCAAAAAGAACCTAGGCAGAATTTTAGTATACCTGGTTGTGTGAATGAACACAACCTTTGCTAAAAGGGGAATTTTGGGTTCAGTTTTGAAAATGTGACATACAGGTATTCTACTAGATGCACTTTCATTGTTAAATATAGTTGTTTCAGCTGTGCCTATAGATTGATGTTGCACTTGAGACTGTCAATGGCATTTCAAATACTTTGATTGTACAGGCTTTCAACAGTTTCATGAGTGTGCTCAACCAGATTTTAAACAAATTTAATTGTGTTTTGGGTCCAACCTGTGTTATAGATTAGATCAAAACTGCACTATAGTGTGCTGCCCAGGCGGGATCTATTCAAGTTACACTTGAACCACAACTGTTAAGCGTAGATGCTAAAATCGCTGACAGCCCTAGGAATAAGGCATCAACCTGTAGTTTATTTTTATTGAAAGGGACAATAAACTGGGGTTTATAGAAAGCTCTCCAGACACATTTAGAACCTGATCTTACAAGGTATCGAGCATCTTGGGTTCCCATTCAGCAGGCATAAAGGATGTTTAACATCTTAACAGGAGGATCTTGACACTTTGGAAGACAATAAGCATTAGGAACACAAAATGCAAACTTTCTATTCTGTACTACTCTTTTTCTTTTGTATTTATTTCAATGATACCAGCTATTTTTGCTAAAAACATGTTACACACATTGAAACCACACTTCAGTCATGAAAGAACTTAGAGCTCTCAGATATTTATACTGCAACACTGTGCTCCCATTTAAATGACAGAATTCCTACTGAAATTCCTACTTTGTTGCATGAATCTTCAAGAATCTTCCTGTACTCATTATACATCTATCAGCTTCTCTGTAAGTAAGCAGGCATTCTCTATAATGAAAAACAGAAAAAAAAATGTTGTGAGTTTATATATATATACTTTGATATCTACATGTTTTACATTTGGGTTCAGCATCTTGATAGATTTTTCTCTATCTCAAAGGCTTATTTCTATAAATTAAAAGCAATTACATGATCAAAGGCAATTAAAATCTAAAACTGGGAAAACAAGAAAAAAATCTGAACAAGTGTGAATTTGTTCATTTATGAGCAAGAAAAATATCACAGAATCACAGAATTACAGAGTCATCTAGGTTGGAAAGGACCTTGAAGATCATCTAGTCCAACCGTTAACCTAACACTGACAGTTCCCAACTCCACCAGATCCCTCAGTGCTATGTCGACCCGACTCTTCAACCCCTCCAGGGATGGGGACTCCACCCCTGCCCTGGGCAGCCCATTCCAACGCCCAACAACCCCTTCTGGAAAGAAATGCTTCCTCATATCCAGTCTAAACCTTCCCTGGCACAACTTGAGGCCATTCCCTCTTGTCTTATCGCTCATTACTTGGTTAAAGAGACTCATCCCCAGCTCTCTGCAACCTCCTTTCAGGGAGTTGTAGAGGGCGATGAGGTCTCCCCTCAGCCTCCTCTTCTCCAGACTAAACCCCCCCAGTTCCCTCAGCCGCTCCCCATCAGACCTGTGCTCCAGACCCTGCACCAGCTTTGTTGCCCTTCTCTGGACACGCTCGAGTCATTCAATGTCCTTTTTGTAGTGAGGGGCCCAAAACTGAACACAGTAATCGAGGGGCGGCCTCACCAGTGCCGAGTACAGGGGTAAGATCCCTTCCCTGTCCCTGCTGGCCACGCTATTTCTGATACAAGCCAGGATACCATTGGCCTTCTTGGCACCTGGGCACACTGCTGGCTCATGTTCAGGTGGCTGTCAATCAACACCCCCAGGTCCCTCTCTGACTGGCAGCTCTCCAGCCATCTCCAAATATTGTCAGTTGGACAAAATAAAACAGAGATGGTGTGCAATTGCCTGTCAGAATCAGGTTAAATTTTGATACCAATGACATTTTTGCAAAAATCAGCATATTGGTATAAAGACTATGGATTAAGAGCAAATACTGTACCAGGAAGGAGCTAGAGCTGGTGTCTTTGGAAGAGGTTCACAAGGGCTTTGAACCACTTGTTTCTATATCAAGTTCTGTTATTAAAAAAAAAAAAAAAAAGGTGCATTAGTGCTTTAGACTTACAATGTTCTAAAAGAGATTAGAAAGTTTATCTGAAAAACACGTAATACGGTAAAAAGTCACCAGAGGAGGAAATCTAAGACAATGCAGAGGTGAGCCACATAAGATATAATCCTAACAATGCTGAACTGACAGGGATTTCTGTTCTTATTTCTTGCACTCCTGTGCAGCAGTTCTCAAACAGGCCGATTTTGCGGGATAGGTCCAGGTGGGACCAGTTGGGGACCCAGTTTGGGAGAAGATGATGGCAAAGACAGTACTAAAAGATGGCAGGCAGTAAGAAGACTATCCAGGGGAAGAAGTGAGCAGTGCAGAAAGCAAGAGCAGGGTGAGGAAGTTGGACAAGTAAGGCTGCCACCTCCCAGTGGGGTCCTCCTAATGGGACGTGATCAAAAGAGCAGGTGGCTGGGAGGCAATGGCTTAACTCTGCTGCTTTTGGCAGCCACACGCTTCCTTTGCTCCCGTGATCTGTGATGCTCAGCCTCACTCCTTCCTTGCTCCATTTCCTCACTGAACTCCCACCGCCTAGCTGCACTTTCTGCTCTGTTCCCAGTGACTCCCTCCCTCTGCCTAGTTACAACCACACCATCCCTGGGGGATTGTTTCCTATTTTGGGAACTACTGATCTGGTTCACCTCCTCAAATGAAGAAAGTGCACATCTATCTAGTCCATCCCTGACATCTATTTGTGAAATCTATTCTCAAAGGCTTCTGATGAAGGCCATTTCACAACATCCCTAATCTCTCTGTTCCAGTGCTTCACAATCTTATAGCTCAGTTTCTTTCCTAATACTTAAGATAAATATTTATTGCAAATTAAGCTGATTTTTTTTTCTTTGGTAGACAGGAAGAGCAAAGGAACACCGTTCTCTTTTATAATAACTCCTTACAGCCCGAGAGGCTATTTTCCTTCCTCTAATCTGCTCTTTTTGAGGCTAAGCAAATGGAGTCTCTTCACTATTCGAAAGGAGCTCATGTTTTCTAACCTCTGTATAATCCTTGGCTGGATCCTCCTCAATTTGTCACTACCTCTTTGCACTGTGATGCCTAAAACTGGACTCTGTCTTTCAGTCACAGCAATACCAATAGTGCTTATATAAGTGTCCAAATTTAATTCATGTCTGTAATAAATACATGAATCCAGTTCTGGTGGAGATGAAAAATAATGTTCAAAGCAGTGTCTCTGCTGGTACGATGTCTGGAACAGATGTAAACTACTGGACCACTCAAGACTCAATAAAATGTATGTTTTGCCATATCATAGGCTTTTATTAGGTATAATTGGTAACTAGGACTTCATCCATAGTTGTATGCGAGTAAGAATAGGATAAGTAAACCTATGAAGAATATCTGAGAATTAGCATACGTTACCAGATGAAGCATGTATGAGGGCAACATTAGCAGTTTACTCTGTATTCAACAATGTAGTTATTCCAGGTAACATTTTCTGAAACCAGGCCTAAAGTACATCAATGGAAATCCCTTTACTAGCAGACTATGTCCAGAAAAAAATTTAATAAAATTTAATAAAACCTAATTGAATACAAGGGGCTCTGCTCACAGCTGCACAGCCTATAACTTCTCAGTTTGGTTTAGGAACTCCAACACTGTGAAGCAGCCGAGAGCCTCACACAGTTCAGAAGTGCTAACTGGGGTTCTGAACTACATTGCCCCACTCCAGCTAGCCCAGTGTAGCATTATTGGTCTTTACAGTGGAAGCTCATTGTCGAAAAAGTGGTGCAAGACAGGTGGGTGACTCAAGCCCAAGACGTGACTAGCTATATATAGTAACATACATATTTGCAAGTAAATACAGATAAAAGTGTGTCTCTGACAGTATGTATCTTACATACAGTGACACATGCAAAAAATGGTGGGGATGTGTGGGGAATGACAGTATAAATTGCTTTTCTCATGCACCTTTTGGCCTTTTGCCTTCACACTTGGACACCAAGCTATTGTCTGATTAACATTTCTACCCTCCCAGCAAATATGAAGCATATCAAGGATAACTGATGGAATACTGAGCCATAAATGTTTTCTTGGCATTTGTTTGGCCTGTGCTATTTGGGAACAATAAAAGCATCTCATGTTCATAATGATAATACATATATACCACCACAGATCACACCATCAAGCATTCTCCTTCTATCTTACTGTGTTGCACAAAATGCAGAGATAAACATCAATATGTATTAATAGTATGTAAATATAATTAATCATAATAGGATGTTCCTGACATATTATCACTGCTGTTGATAAAATATAATTAAAATTGTCTGGTCGAATCTTCAGTGAGCTAGAATTGGCATCTCTGTTCTTGCTGATTACATGTGTCTATCTAAAGATTGTTACACTTCTAAAGATCTTATTATTTCACTATGTTCCTGGGAGAAAGCTAAGCAGAGCTGCTTGTCCTTTACACAATATAATTAGTGAAAAGTCATACAAAAGAATGAAAGCCACACCTACAAAGACTGAAGCCAAAATGATCGCTAACTCCAGAGAGGACAGGAATTTTAGGCACCATTCTCTCAAAAGATTATAAAGAAAATGAAACAGGCAACACCTGTGTTCCTGAGCTTGTATGGGAAAGCATTCAAATTCAAGTTTTGCATTGTTCAGAGACTGTTGGGACTTTATTAAACAAGAACTCCACTGAAAAGCTCCATGAACTGATGAAGAATCATAAGAGGACTATTGTTTTGGGGAGTTGAAACTACTTTGAAAAAAGAAAGGCAATATCTTGAGGAGATGACAAAAGTAAGAATGAGAGTAGCATGCAGAAGGTGACCCAGGAACAATTTTTCACTGTCTCTTCCAACAAAAGAATGAGGTAGGTTATATTGAAAGTGGGAGGTTGGAGACAAAGGGGTTCTTTGTGCATTGCCAGCTGATCCTTGGAACTCCCAGCTGCAGGATGCTGAGGATGCCCTAATTTTCTGCAGGCTCAAGAAGTGATATGGCAGACAAATAGAAGAAAAGCCCGTACCCTCTCCTACTCTTCCACTATAGCTAACTTGCTTAAGTGGCACAAAATCCTACAATACAACACCTCAAACAAAGGACAGCAACAGTGCTGTTATGTTTTTACATGTATTTAGGTACACATATGCAAACAAGATCATATTTGCAACTGCTGTTAATGTGAGTGAACTCTTACTATATTGTACATACAAAAGTAGTCATATAAGGCAATGCAGTGTTTTTGTTACATGTATTTCCCTTTAGTACAATTAATTTCACATATTCAGACTCACTATTAGCCAAATCTGTATTTTTGTCATAAAAGGGAGAGAGAAAGCAAGACTACCTCACTATATTCTTTATACTCTCCCCATGATTTGGCAGGGTGTGCTAGACTAACATGTTGGCGTAATGTGGATGATGAGATATAACCCATTATTGTAATTTTAAAATTACTTGCATTTTTAAAGGTCATGCAGCTGTTTTCAGTTATATAATCTGTAGAATGATGTAATGGAGTACGAATAAAGATACAGCCATCAACATGCATGTCCCACACTTGTAGAAGATCTTCCTACTTTTTTTCTGTCTTGATAAATGAAAATGGATGCAATGCTTTTTTAAAAGTAGATTGGGCCTACATGTTTAGCCATGTATCCTGACTAGGTTCACTTGGAATGGAGGCAGTTGTACTTGGAGGTTTTATGAATATAAAGATTAATGAATTTGTACAATTTGGGCATGCAAAGCATTTTTATCAGGCATATTCCATTTAGAATAAGCAGTAAACCATATATAAGGGTTGTGTCAAAGTTTACTGAATAGGGCCCTTGGTAGCTAATGCAACATTTCTCCAACAAATCAAAGGTATTGTTCTATGCTCACATGAATATACAGTAGCCATTACCTTAAATTTAAAACTCACTGTGAGCAGCAAACACACTGTGGGGATATGAAGGCCATATTGTATCAGTGGAGTCTGCAGAGATTTTCTTCATATGGCTTTGCCTGGTTGAAATATATGTTGCAGTTGAAAGCTAAAGGGATTACTTTTGAATAGTCATCACAAAGGTTGATTATATTCGTATATCATTTAGCTGGACCCTGCAGGCTATTATTCCATTAGCTGTGCTGGCCCTGCACTGTCAAAAAGTTGATCATATAATGTAAAAAGGTTACATGCTCTGTTAAGGTATGTGAAGTAACTTGAAACAGTAATCTTTTAAGAGCACTACAGCTTTATACTTGAAGGTAGATTGCATTTAAAATAAATATCCCCAAACTGGAATAAATACAATAAACCTACCTCTCTTTTCTATTTTTCCTACTTTGAACAGGCCATATATGATTTGAGTAAGCTAATTGTACCAGGTAAGAGACTGGCTAGAGAGTATTTTTTTCAACCTCAGATCCAAAGAACTATACCTCAAAATAGCTGTGTCTTTACATGAAACGCTTACTGAAATTATGTTTCTGGCGAAAAAGATTTGCTGATTATGTTTCCCTTGCACATACAAATACACACACATTTTCTTTCAGTGCTTAATAAAATGGATCTTCAGACGGTTCCATTATGTGGATGCCTTAATATTATTTTATGCTAAAACATGGACAGCGCATTAGATTGAAAGCATCTTACTGTTCCACAAGGCAGAGTAATCATGGACTATCCCTAGATAGCAAATGCTCCCATTGGGGAAACAATACCAACAACACAGGCTAATGAATCACAGTAGTTATTAATCATGGGCATTTGTAAGAGCCGCATATAATGGAGATGAACTCTCAAGATTAGAAAGGTTAGAAGGTGGGATGAAGAAAAGGACAGGACATCATCCAGTTGCATTTTAGAATAAGTTTATGGATGAGTATTTGCTCGAATACAATTGTGCCTATGCTTGCTTCAGTCTTTCTAAGCAGGCAGAAAAAGAAACAATTTAGTCAGCTCAGTTCATGTAGCTTTCAGATCCTTGTAGGACAATTTGGCAAAAATAAATAAATAAATGCACACATACAAGACCCTTAGGGCTTATGGCCTAGTTAGAAATGAGACACTGCTTCTTTTATTAGACAAAGTTGTTTAATTTAGATTGTAAAAGCGAGAGTTGGTTCTCTATCCGTATGCTGTATATATTATTCAGGGCAATGAATGAGTCTTTATGAGTACAAATGGGAGTCTTTAATGAACTACAGCAAACATTTGAGCAGGTAGGTTTCTCTGAATAAGGACTTCACAGATGGGTAAGTTTATGAATGAGAAGCAGAATTTATTTTATATGCTTTTAAAGAGCCTACTCAGACTATGGCACTACAAGGGAAGTGCAAGATTTTTCTGGTTTGGATGAGAAAACTTAATAGGAATATGAATTTTTCCCTGCCTAATAACGTCCATTGTTTACTTATTTATATTCAACACTCCTCAGACAAGTTAATCTTCCTCTCTCACTTAGTTTGGGCATGGCCAGACATTTGTACAACAATGGAAATCTCTCTTGATCTTACATTTTTCAGTTCCATTCATTGTGAAAATACACTAGTCTGAGACAATATAGTATAGCAACATCTTTTGCACAAACCATTTGTTCAATATCAACTTTAAGTAACAGCTCTGTCAGGTAGGATTGTTGACTGTAGGTAGGAAAAAGGGGCTTTCTCAAGGCCAAAATATGACACTGTGTCTTTTGTGTATCTGGAAGTTAGAGATCACAAAAATTCTACACAAATTTTGGTGACAGAAAAATCAACTTTGAAAAACAGTCATCAAGAATCACAGAATCATCTAGGTTGGAAAAGACCTTGAAGATCATCCAGTCCAACCATTAACCTAACATTGACAGTTCTCAACTACACCATATCCCTCAGCGCTGTGTCAACCTGACTCTTCAACCCCTCCAGGGATGGGGACTCCACCACCTCCCTGGGCAGCCCATTCCAACACCCAACAACCCCTTCTGGAAAGAAATGCTTCCTAATATCTAGTCTAAACCTTCCCTGGTGCAACTTGAGGCCATTCCCTCTTGTCCTATCGCTTGTTACTTGCTTAAAGAGACTCATCCCCAATCACTTCAAACATGAAGAAACCTAAATAAAACAGCAGCCAGTTTTTAGTTTATAGTTTTACCTTTACTGTCAACAAATTTTACATGAAATCCAAACTATTAATTCAAAGTTTCAATACAGCCTCTCATCTCTGGCTCTACTCCAACCCAAGGTAGGGAGAAATTAAGGAAACAATGTTTCCAATTCGGTACCCTGAAACTTTCTCACTTGAAGGCAAAGTTCTCCAGCAACACAAAGCAGGCTGAGCATCTGCCCAGATGGTTAATCAAGGTTTCCACAATGCAAAGGAGAATTCCCAGAAGGGTTCCTTTTCCTTCACCCCCCACCCAGATGCAGAATAAAGATCACAACTGGAACCTACTTGCTCTGTCCTAAAGATAGGACAAGCCCCAGGGGAAGTTCCAGAGAAAGCAAAGCTCTGAGCAAACGGGGGCTGCTCGCTCTTGTGGTAGAAGCCAGACTTACCCTTGCCTACCCTGAAGATTTGGTGAGGGCAGAACATACAAGCACTATAAAAACGCTTCCACTATTTCTGTGTCTGCTGAGAACCATGAGTCACCACTAAAGATTGAGCCCAAAAGCTACTTAGAAATCCTTATGAAAGGAAATCCTTATCTTGTTCACAGCACTGGCATTTTATAGTCCTGGAGAACTTTTGCCAGCATATTTCAAGATATTCCTATAGGCTTTTACAAAAATGTGTATATCAATGATATATGCACAGAAGTTTTTAACACACATCTTTAGAGTTAGGAATGAAATCTAATCTCATTGTAAAGGGCAAAGAAGCAGTAAATGGACCAATGTTTCAGACAACATAATGATCATAACAGAAGCAGCACATTTGTTCCCAATTTGTGTGCAGAATCCTCATCACTACATTCATTTTAAAGCAAAGCAAAGTATATCAGGTGCTCAGTAAATAATTACAATACAGTAGATGTGAAAACACAGATTTCAGGCATAGCGATGATTCTAAGACCCATTCATACCCAAATCAGTACAATGAAAAATTCTTGCTGTCTTCCCCCAAATCACTACAGTCCTCTCTTATAAAACTTTTAAATACTCTGCTTGAGAGCCTACTTTATGCACTTACTATGCAACCTTCTTCCATGGCTACACATAAAACCTCATACCTTATCCTTTACTCGTATAGACATACTGCATTAAGTCTGTTAAGTACTTGTTATAAAGGCACAATTAAAACCTGCAAGATGGGATAGCAGAATAGTTCATAACTGCATTTTGTAAACACCATCTTCTACCCATTGAGCAGAACATGTCACTGAACAGAGGAGCTCAGTATTTAAATCACTGGGTAGCATGCGATATTTATTTCTGAATAGGCAGCTTGATGTGTCTTCGAAGGATCTGGCTATCAGACAGTGTTTAGCACCCCTTTTCCTGAAATTCAGGTCCCTCAAAGGTGTCCCAAAAGGAGGGAAAGCTGGAAAGCTCGGGTTACTTAAACACCTCCTCTTGCTTAATTATATGCCATTAACATACTGAGGTTTAAATATAGTATCACACTGCTTGATTAGAAGCATCTCTGATTTTAGTTATTTTTATCTCTGTATTTTGAAATGAGTGCTCTAAATAATTTTGTTGAGAGTTTCTTGTTCTGCAGATCTCATTCTTTATGTTCTGGTTTGGCTCTGCTTTTTTCTGGCCTCTAAAGGCTTACCTACTCTTCTATAATTATATGTAAGAGTACTCCTTCATGGTTGAGAATTCTTTATTTCAGCATCTCCAGTGACTACCCTGCCTGGTGGCTCACAAACTGTTTATCATCTGAGGCCTCTGTAATGCAGCATTTTTGCCTGGGAAACTGTCTTCCAAGAACTCAGCCAAAGGTATCTTCTGGGTACAGAAACTGAAGCCAGTGAAGCAGAGAAAATCCAGCAACGCATCTGCTACAAAAAAAAAGGATGCCAGGGAGATTTTTTTTTTCTCCTTATCTGACTTTAGCTTTACATCTTCTAATGCATCTTAGGCATGAGTGCATCCTCTCTGGCTAAGGAGATGTAGGGGAAGCATCTGGAAGATTATGTTCTTTAAAAAGAAGATACAGAATCCCTTATGGAAGTATCAGTTTTCTTGTGACTGAGGTTTTCTGGGGAGAATATCGTTCTCTGTAGCAGCTAAAGTCCTCCACTAGGACTGATGTGAAGCGCTCCTACTTCTCTCTTAAATAACAACAAAATACAGCTGCTGGAAATTAAGGTCCTGGTTTATGCAGGGTCCTTGAATTCACATGTGGATATAATGCTATGTGAGATACCTCTCCCACAGACACTTTGGAGAAGCTTCTTTGTCTCAGGTTTCCTTGCTGATTTTACCAACAGAGTGAGATCAGACCTACTTCCCTTCACCAGGCATTGGGAACAATACATTTGCTGGTCAGAGCAACACTGAATGTTGGGTTTCTCCCTATTAGTTTTTGGATTTATGGCCACGTTCTTCCAGACAACATGGGACAACTTGAAAGGCCACTACTTGTCTTCTTCCATCTTTACAGATAAGTAGAGAACTCCAGCTTTCAGGCCAGTCATCCGCTTCTTTTGATGAGAAATAGATTCACATGAAAAAAAGATTACACTGAAAAATGGAAATGGATTTTCTGTTTTATTAGCAGTCAGCATAAGACTTGTGAGCTACTTTAGAGAGTTATAGAACTACAGAGACTTCTAAGAACATGCCAGTAGAAGCTAGAATTTAAAAATAAATGCTTTGGCTAGTCGGGGCCCAATCCTCAAGCGATGCAACCAATGCAGCTTCACTGAAGACAGCATGGTTATGTCAGCTTTGCCAGATTGCTTCAAAACAGGACTTTTTAGAAAATATTTGACTTCAATAATTTTAAATTCACTTTGAATTATGCCATACCAATCACATTGTTTTGCTCTAGGAACAGCAGAGCTTAGAATCATCTATCAGGCAAACAAATGTCTTCATAAAGTAAAAGATGTCATCCTGCCACTTCACTCCTCAACTGCAGTGAAAAGGCTGGGATGAGAACCACCAGCAGATACTCCCAGTGTGGCAGAGACTGAATGAGGCTGAAGGGAGGCATGGACTTCTAGGCCTGAGGGAAGAAGAGCAGCGACCAGGTGATCTGGTTTCTTTTGGACCTTTCCCCCAGCCATGATGCAAAGGGGGAAAAGGAAACAGGGTTATTTCTGCATTGCTGCCATAGGTTAGACTGTTAAGGGAAGGTTTGACTCTCAGTTCTGTCCCTCACAAAGGCAGCAGTGGAAGTGGAGGCAGACACCATTTCAGTTACAGCTGCTGCCAGTTTGAAATGCCTTCCTAAGATGTGGTAAATCATGCAAAGTCACCAGCTGAGAAATAAGGAAAGAATTTTTTCCCAGGGCATAAATCTGAGAGGGATTCTGGCAGGTTTTTGTTTTTTGGGTTTTTTTTAAAACCATTCTCACAATCCAGGAAACCTGATTTGAAATTAACATAGGTTTGAAAAATATCACAATTTCCCCAAATTCACAGAGTGCATGTGGAACTTAAGATGATTTCAGCTATCTAAATCTGCTACAGACCTGGGGGCTCCTTGACTGTGCCATCATCCCCTTCATGGTAGGAAGTGAGAGTCTCTTTGGAAGCTAGGTAAATTCCGAGCATTAGGTAGAAGACTCTGGGTAACAGTAATTTGATAGTTTAACACGAGACTCGACTCAGATGAATGTTTGGTGCTTTGACAGGAAAGCAGGTCTTCCCAATAAAAACAATAGATGTGCAGCTTCCTGCTTAAAATCCGTGTTGGAATCTGTATGTTCTGATCAAATCACGTTCTAACCTCATCACAAAGCTCACAAGGTATAATAGACAAAATTTCTTGCTATAAATTATAATACGACACCCCTGCTTGGAATTTTTAGTCTTCAAGCAAAGCCTTGTTCCATCAGAAGGAATATTTCACAGACACGAATCTTGAAGACTGCCCTTCTTCCAATAGCAGAGCCCTGGTTTGATCCTTCTGTGCAAATTCATTTATTAGGTGTAAAACTAGAAACTGTACTTTGGCTTCTTCTGGGTTCTGTTTAGATTACAAACCAACAAAGAAGAATATTTATAATATGAAAGAATAAAAATGCCAACCTTTTGCAGAGGGTTTATTTGAGCTGAGCATTGGTTTGTGGTGAACTCGGCAGACTGTGCTAGAGCAGCGCCAGGCCAGCGCGCTCAGTAACACGACCAACCGTATCCTTTACGCGCATCTTCGGTGATCACATAAATTCAGCGTGCACAAAGGGAGCACGGTGGGTCACATGCAAGCCTGTCAGGCAGATGGCAGCGGGCTAACAGTCCTGGAAAGGTTTACTTGCCTGACTGCAAATCTCTCTGGTGAACTGCTTGCTGTGGCTCTATTTAATTCTTGATCTTTCCTTCTCTGTTTAATTCCTAGCTGCTTTAGAGACCTGTTGTAACACAGCAGTTAAAAAAAATATTCACATGTACTGTTGGGCCTCCCCAAAGAGCACTAACTTGACACGTAGGCCATGACAGCTGGGCTTGGACTACTAAGAAATCTAATCCAGGGTTTCCATCATCTCAGTTGTTGCCTTTCTTTCATTACAGTTTGACTCAGCCCCTAATGGATTCAGCTTTATAAAATCAGAAAAAGAGGAAAAGAAAGCAATTTATTCATGTTTCACTAGAGCTCACAGAAGACATGAAATTTCTCTAAAAATGCAAATTATTTTGTGCCACACAAGTGAGACTGGGCAGCTAAAGCTCTTAGAGGAAGGCTCTTTCCCAGGGCTAATGTTTTTATACCCAGTGATTGAATAAATCGATCCCTTTATTATCACATCTCTTTTACTTTCTTTTTTCTTCAGAATAATGTAACCAAAGGTACCAAAGTGCCCTTTTTAATTCTAAGAAAATTGATTATGCGTGTTAATTTTGTTTTTAATCCCAGACATATCAAAATAAACACCATAGACATGTGTAGAAGAAATCAATATCTCTTAAGCATCAAGTTGGTAAAAACAAGGATTTAGTAAGAATCCAAGATGTAAAAGACTAATGTACAAACTAAGCCCTTATTTATGTAATGTGCCTTTATACAAGCTCAATATAAACCTGAAAGAAACTATTTCAGAAGAGCAGAAATGGTTTACTTGCACTGCATCAAAAATGACCCCATAAGACCTCCTTTACTGAGATAGCCCAGATATTTAATGTGAACATATGTTTTTAAAGGATTTCTTGTCTTATGTCCAGTCATTCTTGTTAATTCATGGGACAGCATACTGCAGATGTGCTCTTTTTTATGTTACATAAAGCAAAAATTACATTTAACAACTGTAAGGTTGGTCATAAAAAATAAATAAAAATAGACTCTTAAAAGCTGGGAAATCACAAAGTGAAGCTATCAGTCATTCTTATTGAGAAGGGTGAGGACAATGTGAAATAAAACTTGCACATCTATGAACAGACATTCCTAAAATGCCAGCACTTGGCTGTTATTTCACATTCTCTATAGGTTGCTTTCATCGGCCCAGTATTTCTTCCTTTAGGGTAAGCTGCAGTGCACGTTTTCAGTAGATGCCCTTTCTAGTCACTGGCTTCAATTTTAATAGTAATCAAATTAAATATTTTGAACCTATCTGCAAGTTTGTTTGAAAGAATAGAAAACAAAGTCAGTGTTAGATTTTGTGTGTTCTACTGGATGGGTTAAAACATATTTGTTTTAACAGTACTATTCTTCATTAATGTAATTGTTTAATATGCAAATAAAATAACTTTCACAATTATTAGTTTTCTAATACTAATCTAAATCTAAGTATTAACTGTGCACCTTATTGATATGTACACCAATCATACCAGATATGTACACCAATCATACCATTATTATTGGTATTTAATTCTGTATGGTTTTACTCCTTCCAGAGAGCAGATGAGATGAGCAATGCCTCTTCAAAAAAGGAATATTCTCCTCTATTTTTTACTGACACTAAAGATCTTCATCCTGCATACATCACTTGTAGCCAAGTGCTATTCTCCCCAAAACCTCTTCTTCAGTTGACATAAGATGGCATATTCAAAGACTTGCTACAAGGAATTTCTAATTAGAAGCTACTCTCAGAGATTTGGTACAGTATAAATTCAAGCCAAGACATGGAACCAAAGTGGCTTGTGAGGCAGTGAGATCAGATTTCCTTTTATCAACACATAGAGGACAGACAGGACAGTTGTTCCTTTGGACCACTCATCGCCATTTGACGCTACCAAAATTGCTGTCTCACCTCAACAAGATGGATGGAGTACATGATAAGTCAAACGGTCAGTTTGAAACTTTCCCAAAAGTGGGCACTTCTGGAGTAACACAATCCCAGCACCAGCTCTCTTACTTGGGAAGTTCCACAAGGATTAAGTCTAAATTTAGTTCTTTGTAACACCTGGGTACAGCCGTGAAGGGGAAAGATCAGATTAGATGGTACCAAATGCCAGCAACATGCAAGTGACTTGCACAGACCAAGAGACTTTGATTTGAAGTACAATGGAGTCTCTCATTTTGGTATGTTATTTATGTTCTTCATAATGTTACCTGATTCAGATGAGAATGACTACATCATGGAGGCACATCTGCATGTTAGCTAAATCACTTCTGAATTTTGGTCAGTCTTTCTTACTATCCATTATTCTAGGTGTCTAAGTGAAATTCAGAAAGCGGAATCATTCTGTGGTCTTCTAAGAGATTGTTAGTTTAGAGATCACTAAGTAAATTCACCTATATTAAAAGTATAGACTTCTCAAATACACATCTTTTTGATATATTTACATTCACATTCTTGTTTGTAATGGCAAAAAAGCTTCACAATTAATAATTATATGAAAGGGCAAGTTTAGTATGAAATTGGTTTTTCTATTTTATAGGAAAAACTTGTCACAGAGAGCAATATTTATAACTAAGTTCCCTGGGAGCCTTTAAGTAATGCTGTAACAAAACAGAGTCTTTTATTATAACTTACTCTGAAGTTTAATTACACACACACATACACACACAAAGGATTTACAAATAAATAAAGACTACAGCTACTGGCATTTTAAAAGTAGTTTTAGTAGAGAAGCTTGAACTATGAAATGTAAGAGATTTACTTTGAAGACAACTAAATTTATTAAGACAATGTTAATTAATTATTTTGCACATAGTACGTTTGCTAAGGAAATATCTATTCAGCGAAAGTAAGGGTAAATAAACAACTTAAAGTGAGCTGCATCACTGCCAAATCAGCAGTTCAGGTCTGGACTGAATCCTGACTTTCAAACATCATAAGTCTCTTCATTAACCACTGTGGGGATTGGTAGTAAGTGGTTGTAATTTTAATAATCTGAACTGAATTCTTCCATTAATGACAACTGAAACCTGGTGATTCTAATGAAATATTTTTGTATAGCTAGATATTTCTGTAAAATGTTAGTCAAGGTCTTTACCTCACACTTAAGTCACCAAGGGAAAGAAAAATCTTAAAACTACATTTGTATTCCATCTCTCCCCAACTATACTAAGATTATGGTTGAACCTCACTTCTAAAGACGTTATATTAAAAAAAGAAAAAGAGAGGGCAAGAGAAATGAAAAACACTAACTAGATCCTCAATAGTCTTAAAACAGACCATAAGCTATCTTGAATATAAGGGAGCTATGAAGGGAATCATAAGCTACTCTCCCAAAACTCAATCACTGAATCAAGGAGCATCAAGGAGTGCCTGAGAATCTCGATTTTTCAGTTTTTCAGTTTACAAGCTTGAATCAATACCCTCTGAATTTTTAGGATCATAGTCCTACTGTAGCAGTCGCATAACATAATTTTGTTCATTGAAGTATTAAGTCCTACCTTAGCAGAAGTCCCTAATGTTTTATTTTCAGGGTTTCTTCAAAACTTCACTACTATTAGTTCCTGACCTAAACCTACCAATGAGCGTGTTCGTAAAAAAAAAAAAAAAGTCTGTTCTTGTGTCAACATTTTCCTTTAATTTAAAACGTCTTCTAACTTGGTGTTTATTCATCTGTGTATGTGTATGCACTCTGCTAACTGTGGTGGGATTTGGAACATGCACTAAGTATTTCATTGCAGGCAGAGCTTACACCAGCAAGCTTAAAAGAATATCTGCCTGGATTTTTCTCTTTTTTTTTTTTTTTTTTTAATTTTGCATTATGATGCTACTTAACTAACTTGACAGCAAAGAGGCCTTACACCTGCAGTCAAGGCCTTAATACAAAAAGGTTATATAATAATCAGTCTAAGGTTACATTTTTACCTACATACTTTTTGTGCATTGTTCTTTTAAGTGTAGGTCTTGACTGTGTAAATAAAGTAAATAGAAAAGCCATCAAGCTTAGGACTCTGTAAAGTAAAAGATTAAAATTAAGCTGTTGAAAAAAAGGATATGAATTTTTCACTCTTTAATTTTTTTCAAACATTAAACAAATCATGACATCTTAATTCAAGCATACATCATACGCTCGTGAGAAAATGTAATTTGGCAAAAATGTAATATGCCAGCTTTAAAGATAACTTTGAAAAGCTCACTCAACATACCACAGAGCACACACCACATCTTCTGACATTTCCAAAACAATTTAGCAACCCTAGAACCTTTCAGGATTTCTTCACAAACAGAAGATCACCCAAAAAAAAAGAGCCACAAAGGATCACAAATTGAATTTTTAATTTCATTCGAATCCCTGCCCCGCCTTTTTGGGTGATCAGACAAAACTGTTAGAAGATACAAATCTTTCCTTCTTTGAGTGCTGATGCTTTCTATTGTTTCACTATATTTATGCATTCCAAATTCTTTCTCTTTCTCCTTTTCTCTCAAGTACCCAAAGACTTCTATGATAGCTTCACCGAAGCTTCACCGGTAGCTATTCCCTCCATCTGTTTTCCCAAAGAGGTTCAATTTTTTCCTTCATTGACTAATGCAGTGTTATTTGCCTTAGTCATCAGACAACTTAATGTCTCTTGAGGAGCAAGCTGCTTCTTCCACTCCCAATTTGATTAGGATGTTATCTCTAAATTCAAATAATGACATTTTGCTATCAAGCCAAACTTAATCTCTGATTATTTAACCAGTGCTGTGAGAAAAGAACTAGGAGTGAAGTCCCTGTGAGGAAAGAAATGCAGGGAAAAGATGTAAGAAAACCCTGAAGACAGCAAAAATATGAAGAGAAGGATGAAGGAGGAAAGAGTGGAAATGGTCATGAACTATACAGCAATTTTTTTCAAATGACTGATGAGTAAGATAATACAGTGAAGAAACAAAGTTTAGTTACCACATCAGGTTGTATTTTGATACTGATTACTGTGGAAGCTTCCCCTGGACTTTTCAACATGCAAGAGGATGGTACAGATGTCTCTAACATATAGCTCTTAATTAAAAGCCAAATCAGGGCCTCTGTAGTTTGACACATCTGTCAGAAATTCCCTTGGATAGCACAGGAGAACATAGCTGTTTTGCAATCACTCTGTATCCTGCTCATTTGCCACTGACACAGAAACTTGCTCACTGCTGCAACCCAAGACCATCAATCTGACACCCTCACTGCACCTACAAACAGCTGATGACTACCTGTTTTCACACTGACCTCCAGTGTTAACTTTCACAATGCCAAGATACTGGAGACAATTTTCTAAAACAGAAGAGCTGAAAGATTTCAGGGTACGGGCATAAAAATACAACTTAGTTCATTGCTTTATTTATGAGGACCACATAAAGATAACAGAGCACAGATTTCAGCTACCACACCTCCACAGATTGCATTGTTTTCCTATTTCTATTTGTGTCCTTGCAATAAAATAGTGGGAAAAAAATCATAACTGCATGCTTCTTTTTAAATTTTTTCCAGACCCTCCCCCCAAAGAGTTAAAAGAGGACTCAAGGAATAAAAGATAACAGCAGAAAGGTGAAATGTGTTCTTGAGATGGTAGTCACTAAAGAAGACTTCCAGCAGATATCTACATTAAATCTCTATTTTCTAGGAACAGTCCCAAATTGAAACACCATTGGAGGAGGATTAGAACAAATGGAGAAATGAAGCGGGCAAGAAAGTGGTATTTGCCCAAGAGGTTTCAAGGACACGTACTTAGGCATTGCTTAAATCAGCCTCAATACCAGAATAATATGAAGTATTACAGAAGAATACAGAAGAATAACAAGACATTAATTAAAACCAAGAATGTTCCACGGGAGGAGAGACCAGTAAAAATCTGACTTCCATACTAGGGAAATTAACTGCAACACTAATAAAGGATACGATAGATAAGTGAATTAAAATCTTATAATGAGGGAAAGAAATCAAAATAGCTTTTGTAGAGGTCTCATGAGATTATTGTTCTTTTGAGGAATGCATGAGGATCTGGATGAATATTACCTGGTTGATTAGATTCCCAGAATGCTTCAGATAATTTCTCTGGATTAATAACTAGTTAAAGGTGGGAAATAAAGGCAAGAATAGATGGATTGATTTTTGCTATGAAGACAGATCAGTAGTGAATTCAACAGGGATCTAAGGCAGGATTTGTACAGTTAAACATTTAAAAAAAAGGAACACAAAATGTTAGTGAACAGCAAAGTGACAGAATCTACTGATGATACAAAATTACACAGGGCAATCAAAATCAAAACTTTAAAGAACTTCAAAAAGATTTTGTGACTGGGCAATAAAGCATCAGATAAAATTCAGTGTTGATAAATGCAAATTAATGCACAGGTGGAAAAGTCTTTTATGCACAGGGAGATTGCAAGCTTCAGCTTGATAGAAAGATGACTGATAGATATAAAGAGATGTATGTATTTTCATGAGCGCCACGAAGAAAAGGAGTGAGAAATGATAACTCACTATTTCTCCTGGTGCAAAAGTTGAGGGGCAACAACTAAAACTGCAAAACAATGGGCTAAGGACAGATTTAAGGAAGCTATATTTTAGCTGTGAAATTCAATGAGGTGCCTTGGCTGCCAAAGTTATGCAACAGTTAGAAAAGCACTGGACAAGTTCTTGGACAAGTACTATTTAGGAAATAGGAAAGCCTATTAAATATAGTGGGAATTACATTCAACTTGATTGCAGGCTGCTGAAGATGTGGAGAGAATGCCAGACAGAAGTATTGCTTCTAAATTTATTGTTCTATTTTTCCTTCTCTATTAGCCACTGCTAGACAGATACCAGACTAGACAGGCCTTTGATCTGCCTTACTACAGTAATTTTTTCAGTATATCATGTTACTATTAGAAAAGCATGATCTCTAACCATGGAGATTAGAGAAGGGTTAACATAAAAAACCTACATAGGAACTCTTCCAATTGTTCCCTGTATGAAAGCAGACTTAACTTACCTCTGCTAAACACTATGCCAGGGTTTTCATCACTCCGTTTTGTATTTTTGGCCACTACTACTCATTCTATTAAACTTGACATTTTCTGAGCATTAACGCCTACTTGGCTTCCATTCAAAAGCTACTAAGAAATGATGTTTTGTCAGCAGTGATCTTTCCAAGATATTGAATTATTATTTTTACTTGCAAAAATAACATTAATTCTGCCTGTCATGCTAATGTAAAGGCATTCAGACTATTTTTCTACAGTTTTTATCCACAATAGAGCATAACAGCATTGTCACAGAAAGACTGGACATTGAACTGTTATCCCAACACTTTACCCAAGAGCTAGATCCCTTGCTCTATATTGAAATTGGGGGCACACTACTAGTTACTAAAAATCCCAACCCAAGCACTGATATTTAAAAACAGAAGCACCATTTCCTAGAGCAAGTAGAGTTTACAGGCTAGTCTTCAGCTTGCAGCAGACCTGTGGGAGGATAGTTTTTATAAATAAAATATTTGTGAAAAGTGTAGTCACAGCATTTTTATGAAGTCCAAAAAAAAGATATCAAAGGGCATTGTTGCATGTGTTGAGGAACAAGTCTGCATTTTTTTTTTTCCCTGAACTATACTTCTATACCATGCCCAGAAAAAAAAATAAAATTAAGATAGTTTAAAATACAGTGCAGGACACATTGTTTAAAAACTAGTGATATTTCTTCTGTGTACGCATGGAATTAATTTTACCTGCTGAATTAGTTATGGTTGTTACCATTATTACCTATTTTGCATTTGACTGAGGATACATTCTGAAATCACTGCTTATGCCCTAACTCTGTTTTTCAGTGAAAGAGTGAAAGGCTAGGGCAAAGGTTGAGAAAAACTTAGAAACGAGGTAAAATCACCCTAAAATTTGGTGAACTCCTGTGCTGTCCAGGCCTTCACACACACACACAGGCTTTTACTGAGGCTCCCTTGTTCCTGGCAGAGTGACCTAAAGCAGTTGTGGCAGGACCATGGAGACTGACGATGGGTAAAGAAGTCCACAGGAAAATGAATAAAGCTCTTGTCTGTATCACCTTTTAACAGAGTCTCTGGCAACAGCTGGAAAGTTGACAATATGCACCTATCTTCTTGCTTTCAATTGTTATATATCTCTTGTCCTCTTCTGTGAGGGACTTTGATCCACTAAGGAAGCATTGGTCTATGAGGCCGTGGGAAGTAGTCCCCAGAATAGTGTTCTTAATTGAAATGTTATTATGAAGACTGCACAGTAGTTTGCAACATGTCTTGAGGCTTGACAACACTACACCGTTCAAATAACTCGGGAACCACCTTGACTTCCCATTTATGTGGGATAAGCCCGATTCCTAAGTTTATCGTGAAAGTGGGGAGGACTTAGGTAGGTACAGGCTTCATGTTTTCTCTGTTAAGCAAAACAATAAGAACTTCAGGATTTAGGTTATAATATGGCAATGAAAAACCCTTCTTCCTATGCTGTTCTTTCTGGTATTGAACAGGCTCAAGCTATAGAAACTTGTGTTTGAATGGAAATGCTAAAAAATTCTTGGATGATATGTTTATAATACATTTATCATTTACACTGAAAAAAAAATGTGATAGACTATAAACCTGCATAAATGCATGAAAACTAGTGCATCAAAATACATCACCCAGCATGCAGTATATGCCAGCAATGAGTCTGCCAGGCACAGAGGCAGTGATACAATGTGATATGCTATCTTTGGTCTTTGCAAGCAGAGTATTACACTGAGTTGATTCATGTGAAAAGCGTGGATGATCCAAGAGCACGTACTGGGATTAAATATTACTGCCAGAACCTGCACATCATTCAGTAAAACCTGGCAGGATTTTTAATCCTTTAAAGTACTGTTACTGCATCACAGTCCAGACTTTCAGAGATGCTATCACTGGGACAAGTACAAACATCTGTATTGATCTTGCCGTTTCCTCCCGCATGATGTCATTAGCTTCAATCAAAGACTGTAAAATATAGTTGAGCCTTGATTTTGCATGACCACCAACTATAAGTCTTATGGGTGGCAGTAATTTACGACAAAATTTTATGGCAGTCTCTGGGATTTTTAGGGTAACACACCATGCAAATAGAAATTATTGCAAGCCAATAGATTTGCATGCAGATTTGGGTCAGGTTTTTCAAAGAATCTCTGGATTTCATTAAGTTATCGGTACCAGTATTTAAAAAATTTCTAATGTTATTCTGCTGTACTCATGTAAAAGTGTTCGGTTTGGTTCCTAACAGTTATTATCCACAACTGAGCATGACACATTGGTCACAGAAGATTGGACATTAATCGCTTAAAATGACGTAATTTTTATTTTATTTACTTATAGGAAGAGCCTACCACAAACTCACAAAAAAGAATCGCCCCATTTTTGTGATTAATGCGTATGCTGACAAGGCTATCCTTGTGGCTTCAATGATGCATGTTTATAAAACATAGTCACTGCTATGTCCATCCTTTAGTAATCACAATATCTTTAGAACAAACCTATTCAAGCAAGCTTCCAATGCAGATTCTGTTTCCTGCAAATATTTCAGTGTTGAAATAGGAACTATGCAGAACATTCCTGGATTATATTATCTGAGCTGAGGGTCAAAGCCGCCTTGTATTCCTTTGGGCAGGATGTGGGAGTTGGAGAAGACTTTAGCTAAGCATCATCTTTAAACAGTTTTGGGTGTTTTTTTTTTTTTCCTTTTTTTACACAGACTTGTGCCTGTTGTTCCCCTTTCACTTACTCTGTCTTTGGTGTAGTGTAGTATAGTATACATAATTTAAATAACCAGGGAATCTCTCTGGGCTCAAAACCACCTGCTGGCTTATATTAGCTAATTAATGGTGATTTATCCAAGTTACTAATTTGAGTGGAGCTGATTGCCTTTAGGAATTTTGAGAACGTTGTAAGAATTTTGATTATAATTATGCTTATTTGATGGGCAGTCTACTGAAAATAGTTAAAAAAAAAAGAATTTGCCTGCCAGCTGATTTTTAACAGTGCCAAATAAATGACTTTATGTTGTTCTCTACTTGAGATCATGTATTCAGGTAGTTTGTTTACTTTGCTACTCAATTTCATCTTTGTCTGGCTCCCTATCATTTTCTCTTTTATATTAGGGTTTATTTGCCTAGCTTTGAAACAATGACTGCTTGAAAAATAGTACTGATCTCGAACCTGCAGAGCTTAATCATTTTCACAAAAACTAATATAGCAGATTCATTTTAGCCAAACTTCTCTGTCATGCTGACCTGATTCCCAGGGCCTGAAAGTGTGAATTTAATGGTGGTACAACGTCTGAGGTAAGAATATAATAGAAACCTCTCAGCAGTATATCTATTGGATCAGTGTAATTTCTTTTTTCTCTACTGGTCTCAATGTCTCTTAAGGCAATCTAGTCTGCAGACAGCGAAGGAGGCTAGCCTTCTCTTTTACTGTGATCCCAACGCTACTTATACTAAACAAAGAATCAGCTCCCTAGATAAGGGATACAGTAGACATCTGTTAAACACATAATCCTAGAGGAAAATTTAGTCTGTTAAAAAAATTATTCTTTTGCTGTGAATTTAAGAGGATACTACTAGGAGGTTTATCCTGAGGACCAGAAAATAAAGTTATTACAATTTAGTTGTATTAGTATTGCTTTTTAAACTTTGGGGGTGAGGAAGTTTTTCTTTTAAACATTTTCAGGTACTAAAAATAAGAATTATATACTACATTCTCCAGAAAGTGATGAGAACCTGGTGGTAGATGCGTTGGCTTCCAGTACACATTTATGGATGAAAATCAACAGAACTAAAATAACTCACCAAACAGAAGCAATTGTTTCCAATGTAACTCAAGCGTGAGGAATTCTACTAATTTGCACTCCTGCTGGACCTACTATCAGGTGAAATACTCATGTTGTGCAAATTCCTTCTACAGAAACTGGTATGATAAAGGAAACTTGGGATATGACCCAGCACAATGTGCTCTCACAGATCCTTCTTTACACAAAGCTTTCTGACAAAGCCTTGTCTACTACCGATGAGATGGCAGAAATTGTAGATGTTTTCTCAAAGTCTCAGCTAATTTTATAGGAGAAAGTATATAAAAGCTATAATTTGGAGAAAGTGCCTTTAAAACCGGAGTACTACATTTAGGCATTTAATGCCACATCTTTGACTGAAATCCAAGAAGCACAAGATAATAAAAAAGTGATCCTGGAAATAATTTTGCTCAGAATCAACTGCACCTGCACCATTTTGGACAGATACTTCTCTAGCATGCTCTTTCAGGACCTCCAAAAATACACAGATTTCATTCTCTCCCTAGGCTTCTTACAAATAAAGTATATATTTTCATTGGGAGTTACGGGTAATCAACTCAATCTCAAACTGCTTTAAATATTTAGGTAGGGCTTTCACTGCCTAATTATAAATAGCAAATATTAAAGAGATCTGACCTTATGTTTCAGTAAGTTCTTTTCTTGAATAATGGAAGATTAAGAGAAAAGTTAACGAATAGCTGTGCTTTTCTGTGATTATTTAAGAAACAAGAAAACAACATATCAGAGAGGAAAAGTGAGTTTTCAATATTTACAAAGCAAATTGGTGGCAAAGAGGAAAATAAATTGCTATCTCATATCCCACAACCCTCAGTGCCTTATCCTCTTCAGATATGGCCTCTATGTGCTTTTCTGATAGTCTTGAGTCCTTCCTGTGGTGTCAAATGTTGCTTAGTATGAAAATCAGACTCCATAATTTTTGCCCAAGTTAAGCTGCTCTTTATTGTTAGGCTTTTCCTCTCTGAATAGTGTTCAGAGAAATAAACCAGTGAAATTCAGAGTAATTTTTTTACCGTTCATTCATTTAAAATTATCTTACTGTTAAGTAAGAAGGGAGACAAGGGACAGAGATGTTACAGTTGACTTCTACAGTTGAACTTGTTCAGCTACAGCTCAGTAAAAGCTACAGAGCTTTTGTTGTCTTCTACAGCAAAATAACTAACGCTACTGTTAGTTTTTTCACTACAAAAACCACACTTTTTTGGCAGAGAAGACAAAGGCAACACTTTCTTCAAGTTTCTCTACAGTCTTTGATTGTAATTCCCCTTTCTCCTTCCCCTTGATGTTCTGGTCTCTCTGATCTCTGTTCATCACTTCCATATATGCCCATCTAATCTCCCACTCATAATAACTTCAGGACAACCAGAACCTCATCCTTCATTTCTGGGAAACATGTATTTCTTTGGAAATAAAAAACTAGGCAATCTTGTGGTCTCATTTTAGACCAGTTTGTTAGTGACATTCTGTAGGACTTTTTGATTATGACTGCCTGTACTGGTTTTGACTGGGATAGAGCTAATTTTTTTCCCCTTCTTAGTAGCTAGAACAGTGCTGTGTTTTGGATTGAGTTTGGGATTTGATATGAGAAGAATGATGCTTTTAATTGTTGCTAAGAAATCAAGGACTTTTCAGCTACTCATGTCCTGCTAGTGCGGAGATATACAAGAAGCTGGGAGGGAGCACAGCCAGAGAACCAGACCCAAATTGGCCAATGGAGTGTTCCATATCATACAACATCATGCTCAATATATATATAAGGGTTGATCAGGAAGCTCTCTCTTGCTTCTGGGACTGTGGTTTCAGGATTCTCTCTTCTCTGGGATCACTAGCTGGGAACAGGCTGGGCATTAGTCAGCAGGTGGTGAGCAATCACATTGTGCATTACTCATTTGTATTTTCTATTATTACTATAATTATTATAATTATTATTTTATTTCAATTATTAAATTATTCTTATTCAATCTGTGGGTCTCCTTACACTTACCCCTCCTATTCTCTCCCCCATTCCCCAGGGTGCAGGAGGGTGAGTGAGCTGCTGTGTGGTGTTTGGCTGCTGGTTGGGTTTAAACCATGACACTGCCCAAATTCAATAAGCAGGTCAGTGACTCATGAATGTGAACACCAGATTTACAATAATGAAAAATATGTAAAAGAAAATACAAGGGACTCTTTGTTACATGATGTCATATTTAAAGTATTGTCTCATTTAGCTCACTCAATTGCTAGTCATGAACATGTGAGTTTTGCTTAATATGTTGATAACATAAAGCTCAGTTTTAATTTTTTAGTAACTTTTTTATGTGTTGACTTACTATGTGTCCAATAAAAAAAGCTCAACCTTTCAGTAACTAATTGATGAAGAGCATAAGTAGCTAAACTTGAAAAAAACATGGTGATGGCACACACTTCACATATCTCAAATACTAAAGAAATTAAAGTACAAATTATACAATAGCCTCAAAACCTTCTGCACTCCACATTCTGAAAAGCAATTCATTGCAATATATATGACATCGTGATATCTAGAAAATGCATACTTATTGATAGTCCCTATTATTTTTATCCTCCTCTCAATTCCTCTCCTATAAAAATGAATATGACAACTAATCAAATTAATTATTATTTAGCTGAAGAGCCACTGTTGAATGGAATGAAATGATCTTCATATCTCTAACTTCTTCACAACTTGTAAAAACAAATAGAGCTCAAATTCAAATCTGTGAGCAAGGGATGAGACATTTTTAGGCTCTATTCACATTTAAAACATCTAGGACTGATATCTTGAACACACTATATTCTTCAGAAATTAACTATGTAGCTTTGAACTTGTTATTTTTACAAAGACTTTATTGTGAGAAAATACACTTTAACTCATGGATGCTGTCTTGTGCAATGTACTTATTAAAAACAGCAGAGCCTTGTAGCTCAGAGGGCTGACAGCCTCCTCCAAAGCTGTACTGCTGCTCTCAGCTAACCTCCAGGGGCTACTCGAGAGTGATGCAGCCTTCATCCCCTCCTACAGACCCTGAACACATCATACCTACAACAGTCTCCACCTTAGCTATCCTGAGAAATGCTATTCCTAAGGTGGCTACTGAACTTCACTTCTGGTAGAGAGGCAGTTTAGCTGAGCAGAGAAGAAAAAAAAAATCACCTATCATTTTCAAAAAATTTCAAACAATTTTATGAAAGAATAAGAGCACGGATTCAGTGCAACTGAGGGATTTTTTCCTCCTGCTCAGACACAGGTAACATTTGTTTCCATTATATCACTCATCCATGACTTTTTATCTCACATGATGAAAATATAACAAAGAAATAAAACTGCCAAACTCTGAACCTTATGACTGAGACAGGGAATGCTTGCAGACAGCACTGAAGAACAAAAAAGAACTGAACAAATTCAGTTCAAAAAGACTGATCATATCCTGAGGTACAGCTAGGGTTTTTTTGTTGTTGTCTGTTAAAAGTGGCATAAAATCTTTAGAGATTTTTTTTCTCCAAAGATATTTCTCTAGTTTACTAGATACACTGTTTTACTTTGCATGAAAACCCTCTTTGACATTAAGTTCAGCCTTCGGGCTAGCATCGCTTATCTCTGTTTCCAAAAATCCTCATATTTGATCGTCACATTAAGTCAGACTGTGAATCAACTTCCATCATTCTATAGCCCTTTTCTCTTTCTCTTCTTCCTCCAAAATGTAAGCAATCAAACAGTTTAAACACTTGTAGGAAACTGGTGAAATTATAGATACAGTTTAACCATGAAGTATTGTACTCAATTCGTTTTTCAAATAACACTCTGAATTTCAAATCTATAAATATTTGTAATTTCTAGAGGCCAAAAGACATGGACAAATGCTCTGATATTTAATATTTTACAACATACACCCTGCTTCCCCAATTTTCTATTTGCTTAGTTTACCTTCAAAAGGCTTAATTTCTTGGGTTAGAGATCCCTTAATGCTGAGTAAAGAGAGAAAACACTACAGATCCAATAGAATTTCTGTCAAATTCATCTTACTTGTTAGTTACCTATGCCTGAAGTTGAATAGACACACTTTTAAATTGAAAAATAAATTTTAATTAAAATCGTACTCTATCAGAAGACTTGGCAGCAAGAGAAACCATCTTGTGAGTGCGTATATAATGCTGAATGAGAAAACAGATCTCTTGGTTGATATCAGCCAGTGGAAACAAGCATTCCAGTTACAGCATGTGGTCATCTTTGAATGCTAATTTCCAGAGGTTCTAGGGCTCAAAAATGCATATACCAGAACATTTTACCTTCAAGTAGCTTTGAAATAGTAATTACACAGTGCATTATTTGGAAAACATATCAAGGCAAGGTTGACTTGCCCTTGGAGAAGCAGAGAAGTTTCATGAAGAACAAGAAAGTAGGAAATAACCTCCCCCCCAAATTCTTACTTGCAAGCTACTGTTGTTCCTAGTACTACCACTTGTAAGCTGTTCTCAATGCTTTTTAATCTTGCACCACCCTCCAGAATCATTTGCACTGGAGCTCCTCCCTGACATATGTCCCAACTATACAGGGACACCATATTCAGGTTTTCATAACTAACTCCTACACAAGGGTTAGGAGCTTCAGTATTCTTCACAATACTAGGACTAAGCACAAGGATGTCTTAGAAAGCGTTCGGTAAACACACCTCTTTCTCATAGGTGGAAGTTTTTCAGCATTTGCAGAAAAAAACACGTTCACCAATGTATGCACACATACATGCAAGTACCTATAGCTCCCATTTTGTTTACAATCAAACATTCATCTAAAAAACCCTAAGGAATATACTGAATTGCTGCTAGACACTCCAGCCTCCCACCCTTTCTAGCCAAAGCTGCCCATGTTAGCCCTTAGGTTCTGCGCAGAAAGGGTGTTGAAGGCACTGTGTGCATGCAGCCCTGGGAAAGAGCAAAAGAAGAGGTCTCGAATTTAGAATAGGTATGTTCTCTTTATGTGAATACTTGCATTTGAAAATGTCTGTACCTGAGGATAAAATCCACACAAAACCAACAAAAAACTCGTACCATGTAGTCAGCACACTCATGCAAGTGCCATTAATAGCAGCTTAATATGAGGTCACGTACATGGCTTAAGCCCCAAGAGATAATACTCTGCAAGGAAACGCTGAGACAAAAGCTGAAAATGTAAAAGATTGCAGCTCCTACTTGCAGTACTGGCAGTCCAGAGCCTGCCAGGGGAGGAGACAAAATGGTCCTGGGCTGAAAAGTGGACAAGGGACACACAGTAATGCCTGTTCAAGCAGGATGAAAAGGCTGGTTTGTTATTTTAGCCAGAGAGAGGAGAAATGGGCAGTGGAAGGAGGGAAGAAGGAGGGAAGTTCACTGCAGCTGTGAACTTTGCTCCCAAGAGGCAAAAGTGGATTTCACTCTCAGTCTTCATAGCCTTCCCTCACATTAAACCTCAATACGAAGCTGATTCCAGGCTTTTCAGCAATAGACAAAACTGAATATTGTTGCCCTAAGAATCTATGGGATGATAAAATTCAATATTTTGGTAGGCTTGTAATGGTTTCTGAGGAGGAGAAGAGCAGGGATAAGAAGAGAAGAAAGAACTGGAGAGCTTCCAGGGAGAAAAGGATGAGGGGATGAATTGGGGTAGGCAAGGAATCCTTAAGTCAAGAAGTATTTTGGAAAGCTATTTTATAAAAAATATCAACATCTTAAAGCTGATTTCACAGATGGGCATATTCAGGCACAAACAAATGAGACAATTTACCCAAACCTTCTTAGCAGATGCATGTTTATTTTCAAATCAAATGCAAGTTTCTTTATTCCCAGAAAATAATTTCTTTCTCTCTACAAGGCCACAAGATCCTGTCACTGGCATTTCACAGCCTTCCCTACAGAATTACAGCATGTTGAGAACGCTGCTGCCTGCATTCTCTGACATGAATGAACAAATATATACAAAAATCACCCTCATCATAATGGCAACTCATAACCATTGAAACATGTGGCTACAGCAGACATCACAGAGTCCATTCCTCACACTGATATAAAGTTTTTCCTAGTGGCTAACCAGAATCCTTCCATTAATTACATTTTCCCAGCCCACTACTTCTAGTTCAACCTATCACAGACAAAGAGGAAAGATCATTATTTATTTTCTTCCCCTCTTCAAATTCTACATATCTCAAATCTGCTATTGTGTCTTCCCTGAGTCTCTTCTGTAGACACAGAAGCTCAAAATCTACTGTTAAATTAATTTTTTCTTTTGGTCATGATTTTTAGCTCCTTTTCAACCTTTCTGAACTTCCTCCAGCTTGCCTGCACACTTCATAAAGCATGATATCCAGAACTGCTGTGATACTAAGTTGAGACCTTACCAGTGTTGAGTAGAGCAGAAGCATTACGTCATGAGTCATCATTTTTTAATAGCCTAGTAAGATGTTTGCAATTTTTACAACAGCTTAGCACTGTTGATTCAGGTTCAGCTTGTGATTTAATGCAAGTCTAGATTTTTTTTTTCCTCTCTACAGAACTGGTACTTGCTTCCTTTTTGTAACTATGCACTTGATTATTCTTGATTATATACACTCACACACACACGCTAATGCCAAGAACATTACAACATGTGTTCCTCAATTTGTCAAGATCGTTTTGAACTGCAATACCATGAACCAGAATGCTTATGTTCCTTCCCTAGTTTGTGCTATCTTCAAATGTATTCCAGTCTCCAGATAAGGAATAAAAATACAAGATAAGACAGGCTCAGATTCCTGTATGCTAAACAGCCTTCCATTTCTAACAACAGCCACTGATAGCTTTTAATAGTCAAGCTTTTTTACAGTCATTAGTCACCCATTTGATAGCAGGCTCATGCAGTCCATGCTTCCTCACTTGCTTATAAATGTTGTGTGTAATGCTACGTCAAAAGCTTCAGACAGACTGTATCATATATATTGTCCTTATTTTAACTTCTTTACCCAGAAGTCCTGTTGCCCTGTTAATTATTTTGGCTTGACACAATTAGTTTTGGCAAATCCATTTTGGCTGTCGCACATTTCCTTGTTTTCTCCTAGGTATCTATTAAACATCTGATTGTATGTTCTGGTATTTTTCCAAGACAGGATCTTAAGTTGGTCTATCTGAAATTCCTTGGTGGCTCCTCCTCTTTCCCTTTCTAAAAACAGGCATCAGGTTTGTCTTTTTCCACTACTCTGGAACCTGACTTGACCTCCATGAGTTTTCAAAAATGGCTAATGACCTCAAGATTGTTCAGCCAGTTTTTTAAGTGTTGTAGGATGAAGCTTCTGAGGCCCATCTGATTTGAAGATCTAACTCCTCTAAGTACTCTCTAGCCTACTTTCTCCTGTTCTAGCCTTGGATCTTGCTTTTTCATGGCAAATATAAACTCTGTTTGCCACATGATCCCAGCTGACCTTTTCAGTGAAGATTAAAGCAAAAAAAGCATTAAAGCACATTGGCCTCCCCTAGGTCATCTATTAAGAGTTTCTCCCCTCTGTTGTGTAGCAGACTAATACTCCCCTTGATCTTCCTCTGGCTAATAATGTACTAATAGTTTGTTATCCTTGATGTTCCTTGCTAACTGTATCTCTAGCACAGGTACTCTTATTTTATACTTTATCAGCACATGAATCTTTGCTCCTCTGCTACATGTTCTACTTTCTCCATCACACTTCATTCTGTATGATTAAAAAAATCAAACACTGGTATATTGGTACATAAAAGAAGATGTTCTTTTCGTCTGCACCAACATATGCACTTCTGCCTGAAAAATGTCATGGTGTTATGAATTTTTCACTATTAGCGGGAATAGAGGTGCTATATAAACAATGCTTTAAAATTGATTGGTGCCTTAACAACATCTGACTCTGCTAAAATCACAACCAGATGACTGGAAACTCATTGTTTTATTTAAACTCAATGTTGCACCATTGCCAGTACTGGAGACTTGGGTTTAGGGATAAAAATTGATGTTGATGAGCAAATTAACTGCAAAGAAAATAATATAAAAATTAAACATATCTCAGCACTGGACTTTTGGCATGTTTCTCACTACAGCTATTGAGAGGTGGGTATAACAGAAACAGTTCCCCCAGGGCCTGGCAACAGTGAGGGCACCATCTGGGTTCTGTGGTCTCAGAAAGTGCAAGAAGGGGAGGGAAGACTCGGGAAGGGGGATGAGAGGGAAATGTTATGAAGGCAGATGACTGCCATGGCAAGTGAGAATAAGAGAGAGGGAGAGGACAAATATTTTGCTCCCTTCGGGGCCTGAAAGAGCTCCTGGTATCTCTGTCCTTCAAATGTGAAATTTATTACTTAAATCCTAGAAATTATTTTCTTCTTCTCCAAAATACGTCTGAAAAAACAATAAGAGGAAGGAAAAATAAAAGCGTAGCCTTTTAAAGCTTGTTTAAATCTTTCAACTGAACTGTTTGTAGAATAAGGGTCCACTCCTGACCCTTGCTGCAGTGAAACTATTCATATGGGCAGGGATTACTCACATGAGTAAGAATCACAAATGTATTTTCTAATACCTTTATGCCAAAAAAAAATTGGATCCATTTTTCTGTATGTTTCATGGATGCAATATGAAACAATAAAGAAAAGCCTTCAAAAGTGATCTTATTTTTGTTTATCTCAAGTTGGAAAGAAAACAAATTAATAATTTGCAAACCAACAAGAATTCAACCTTGAAATGCCTCTGGTCATCAATTGTTGCAAGAAACGAAAAACAAAATGCAGAAGAAAACCGAGGATTACATTTTAAAATCATGAAAAGAAGAGCGTCTATATAGAAGAAATGTTTGCTTTATACTCTGCACAGATGCTGTACAAGCAAAATTCTCAGTATATTAATATAAACTGTCTCAAAAAAAATTCAACCCGATTTCATAAGACCAGCAAAAACAAAACAAAGGGAAGCATGACGTTTATGGGCTTTTTCCTCTAGCACAACCATGCAAGCTGAGCTGTGAAACTGTGATGGAAATATTAGAGCTGTTGTGCCTGAAAAAACGCAGTGATCATTTCATTCTTCCTGTCTTTTAATGCTCCAGGGTTTTGGAGACGAATAGGAGCAATAAGTTCACTTTGCAGAATTAATGCTGTAATTCTTTATCATAAGAGCGGAGCATTACCTCAATCTGATTTTTCTACAAAATGGTTCAAAGTCTATTTTTAATGATGGCCCTAATTTGTTAACACCTTTTAAATTATTAATCCCCTTTATATTCAAGTAGTTATTGCATGTCATAACAATGTATCTATGCAGGGAAATTTAATAGTATTTTCTGCATGTCAAGAAAAGGCTTGTTCTGCAAAATGCTATTAAAACTGATAATGAGCTAAATATTTGCCATAGCAAACACTGAAATTACTATATCAATCAACTTTGGGTTCTCTTATTCAATAAACAAAATTTAACCTATTAACTTTGCCTAATTTTAGGCAGGAAAATGCTTGTTTTCAGGCATATCTTGCCCTTGACTTCATATCTTTATCATCTGATAACTACATTTTCCTGGCCAATTAAGTCATTGTTTTGAATCAGATGTAGTAATATAAGCCTTTTATTCTGTCTTGAATGCAACTATATTGCTAGATCCTGAATGCTATTTTCTCTGAGCAAATTTAGACTACATTTTAAAGCACACATATATCACAGGAAAATGATAAGCTATGCTCCTGAAGACACCTTTCACATTAAAAAAAAAAAAAAAAAGATTTATATGGAAGTCAAAGGGTAAAATAAAACCTTATATTGCAAATCTCTTAACTCTTCAGATTTCCGTATCTCCACAGATTTGTCTACGTGGCAGGATGTGTGTGTTAATATTTTAAGAAAATAACTCCAAAAATGTAAAAACTGTGTGCAAGCTTCAACACTGACAGACACACGAAGGAAAGCATCCTCTTTCATGAGCATCTAAAGCATAAATCTGAATGCTGATTGAATACCTAACGCCCAATTCAGTGAAAAAAAAGAGGCAGGTTCCATCTCTGAAGAGTACACATAATCTGAAATGGTTTATTGCATAAGATGAGAGCTTTGCCTCAACAGTGTCTGCTGGTGTGTGATGTTGCCGCTCATGCAGAAGCGGCTATATTCACCCGCTCCCTTGCTTTTGTCACCAATCGGTGTGTGATCAAGAGGGATCAAAGTGCACCCTCTAGAGGCTAAACTCCAACCCTGGCATGCCTGCCAGCCCCCCACTGCCCTCGGCCCCCCACCCCGGGGTTGTTTGGGCCCCTAGATCCCCTCTTGCGAGCAAACCGACCCTAGGCGGTCATGAGCGGTGTATTAAAAATACCCATTTTGCATCGGTGCCTTGATGTAAAATGCTAGAAAGGAGTGTTATTTTGCAAGTGCATCCTGCATAGCATTGCTGTCCAGGTTAGCATGGGTGCACAAACAAAATGAAGAATAAGATTTTCTTACCCCTGCCTGCAGTAAGGGCCACATCTTGCTCATGCTAGACTCTGTCATGAAGCTCATTACAACTTCAAAGAAATGTAGGGAAAGCAAAGCAGAGTCAAAAGCCATGCTCCCCCAGTTTCCAGGAAAAGAGGTGTAGATACTAATTCAATAACCCGTTGTTCTTACTCAAGACAATTTCTTAATATAAAATACCTCCAATGAGAAGATGCAGAGCCACTCCTGAATGGAAATAACGGTGCTGTAAGTGTCAATCAGGTAAGACAAGGCTACTTGTAAAGGCTTGTGGACCTTATTCCTCAGCTTACAATGAAATTATTTCTTCTTTTCTCATATTTCACATCCTGCTATACCTCACTGCTGCTAAATAAAGCACCTGTGTGAAAGAATACCAATTTCATTTAATTAGGGGCAAGAACAGTATTAAGCTATTTTTTCTATGTAAATTACATGAAGAGTTGACCTAAAAAAGTACCAAAATTCCCCTCAGAACAATACTGTCATGTGTTAAATCGCTTACTTTGCTCTCCAAGACAGTACTCTGTTCATTAAGAAACAATTTTCTATTAAAGATCTTATTTTTCAAAGTGAATAAGAAAAACGGTGATTTTCAAAAGAATACCATGGACTGGTCATAAATACATGTAATGCCTTAAACTGTTTCATAGTTTTTTCTCATTATCAAGATAGACCCAATTTTCCGGTACAAGTTTGCAATCATTCATGTATAAAACTGCACTTGATGTAATCAAGGCTGAGTTCGTATCAGGAATTTGTGTGCAAAAACAGTTAAAAGATAACAGCAATTATCCCCCCAGTGAGCGTAGTAAAGACAGGAAATTCTGAATTACCTTAAGGTTAAACTTAAAAGAATCTCAAATTTACAGAAAGATTGCTGTTGAAGGTTCAGAAACATTCTCAGTTTCCTTGTAGTGACATGCAATACATAAAAAATTACCATTAGTGGCTGCAGTTTCAGTTAAAACTGATTTAAAACCCACACTTTGTAGTTTCAAGAATTTCTGCTTGCACTACTGTTAATATGACAGGAAAACGAGGAAGAAAGAGCAATTTTGCAACAGGGAAGCGTTGCTCACTTCTGTCTCATACTGTGCCAATACAGAGAAGTACACCATCGGAGGTACACCATGCAGGGACGTGCACCATCAGCCAGCTAAACCCAACCCTTTGAGGCAGCTACTGAGACTGAACCACTGTGGCTTAATCTGAGATTGTTCTAAGGGCCAATTTTTTTAGGTGATTATATTTGCTAATAACAATTTGTTAATCTTGCTATTAGCATATAGAAAGTTGGCTACATTCTCAAACTAGAGAAATAAAAATTGTGTATAGCAAAACAAACATGAAAGAACCTGATGGGTCTCGAGTAGGTATGAAAGACAGGAAGGTTACCACATAGGCAACTGCCAAACATATACATATATATATTTTTATATATATTTTTTGTACAGTCTGGAGGTACAGCCTGGAGAACTGCACTAAAATCAGCCAATGGAGACAACTTTGGAATAAGAAAAGAACTATGAAGAGTTAAGATTAATCCAAATTCTCAACTGAATTGAATTGGGGGGGGTGGGGGGGGAATAATCCACTTTTAAATCAAAACTGTCATTTAAAATATTAAATAAAAAATACAGTTTCAGCTAACCCTTGCAGCAACCAAACACATATCAACCACTAACACCTCAGAATCACAATTAAAACAACACTGATGGAGGGAAACTTTTTTCATCTATTTCCAGGAAGCTGTAGAGAACAATCCTTCAGTCTTCTAAGTAATGATTACTTCAGAAGCTCTTAAGCCCTTGTTTTATCCATGGAGACTGAGATTCTCAGGCACACAGGAAACCTCAGTCTAGTCTAAATAAAATCAACAGCCTCCTTAATATCTAGATCACAAAGTTCTGTGTACACAGAAATTGCAAGGTCAGGAAAAAAGTGGTTTTCCCTTAACTAAATAGGAGTGTGTATGTTGGACATTAGCAGGTCCCACACAGGCATCCTTAGAGACAAATACTTGAAAATGTTTACGGCTAGAGAGGCACTGAAGACTCAATGATTATGAGAACTTGAACACAAAGCTCAAGTTCACGGAAATCAATAATGGACAACATATCTCATTTTAAGTCTGACAATAGGCAGTGTTCATAGACAATTTTCTTCTTTCTTTCCATTAGGAACACCCGTCTCTCGAATACCCCCAAACACGGTGGCATCTCACAGTATAAAAACCAAACCAGTACCTGTCTCTGCAGTGCTTGGTGTACATGTAAGTTGGGGAAAGAAACATCCTTTTTCTCCAGAGAGGCTCCATCTATCAATCTGGAGCATTCACAGCAGAGCGAGATGACTGAAATTGGTAGAAGAAAATCAAACATACCTCTATTTCACATGAAGTGAAAGAATATATGGAAGACCAACTAACTGCCTGGCCATAACTGTTTCCACAGGATACTCTTTCTGCTCAACTGTGATGAAGCCATTTTCCCGAAGCAGTGTCTCCTTGAGCAGAATGCTTGCTGGATGCAATTTGAGTGGGTTTTATTGATCATTTGATCTATTTGAAGATTGATGCTTTTTGTACTCTCTTCCCTTAGTTATAACTTCTGCAGAAGACAAATATAGCCTCAGACTTTTTTGTTATGAATGAGTCTTATGCAAACAATAGCTTTGCCAACTTCTAATTTAGGTAGAAGCTTCTCTGTATTACTAACAGAGGCAGCTACGGTTAAATCTTAGGACAGAAAGAGGAGTGACATTTAGAAAAGAATTTCACTTGAGAACCTGGAGCTAGGGAACTATTGCAGATAAGACTGTTAGAAGAGGATCCAAGATCAGAAAAAACCCCCCACCTTAATTAAGTTGCCATGGGAATAAAAAAAAAGAATTCACAAAAAGGAAATAAAAGCATTTGATAAGGGCTCAAAAGATGAGTCATTTGACTTGTAAATATTTTGATTTCTCTTTATAAAAGACTGGCAAAACAGGACTCAATACAGCTTTATGAGAATCGAGAGTTCTGAAGGCACACAGCAGTACAGTAATTTTATTTATTTGAGACTATGGATTAAATTACTGAACTCTGAACCTGGAGAAAAATCAGTGTGGTTTTTGAAATATCAAAACATACAGTCTAGAATGGATAAAGAGACTGTTCAGATTTCACATCTGGGTTTCTAGAAGAAACGTTCTCAATCGTAAATAAGGATATAAAGCATTTCATTTGAGTTCAGTTGCATCTCTAGTAAGAGTTAAAATATGAGTGGATTAACTCAATAAGATTAATTCAGAAATCTAGCTGCTTTCCTGCTTTGGAAACTTATGTAAGGAGAAGAGTCCTGAATTATGTAAGAGACTTTGAATAACAAAGCTTCCCAGCACTTAGAGAGACCATTTATGAATAAGCAGCATCCCTTCCCTCTGCATTGGTCTATTTCCTGCTGGTGAAGCCTTTTTTCTTCCTGCTCTTTTAGATCAGATCTACTGTGCTCAGCTGAGTGATATGGACTAGTCCTACTAGACAATATAACTGGAAAATAAATAAAAAGGAAACAGGATCCTTGCATCTTCTTTCTACCTCCTTCCATCAGTTGTGCTCATAAGGAGGAACTACATTCCATCATATCTAATTAATACTTAGACTAAGTCATCCTTATAACCATCTTTTTCAGAAATCCCTATAACATTTTTTTCTAAACCCCAGCATGAGTCAGATAATTCCTTTCTCCAAGGTCACCACAAAGATGGAAGGAATGAATTTGAAGTCCTCATCGGATAGAATAGATACAGAGTTTGAATTACAGACAACTTTAGTCATAAAGGAAAAACTTCCTATTTTTTTCCTTTTCCTGCATCATTTACCCTTTAGAACAGATTGTTCATGGATGCTCTGGAAGGTTAATTGCCAGATATTTTTTAAGAACAGGCAAGACGAACTTAGAAATTACATAAATACAGTTGCTCCTACAGTGGGGCTGGAGGAGATGACTTCATAAAGTCCCTTCCATTACTATTTTTCTATGATCCTATGTTTATTGTCCTGGCTTATTAAATTCCATGGTTCTGGAAAAGACTTGAGATGCTGCTGCCAAGGTGATTTGGGTATCTTCAAATTAACCCCACAGGCTTTGGCACTGAGAAAGAGAAAGACTGCCAACTGCTCCTCACATTTTCCCTAGCCTGCCTCTGATCCTTCTAACTGGCATCTAGTCAAAGTAAGACTGAACTTGTACACCTCTGTGTTTAAATGAATAAAAGTCCCATAGTTTACAGAAACAAATGTTAGAACCAGCTTACCTTAAAAGCAGATTGTACCTAAGTGGAATCCGAAGGTAGCTTTGATTGTCCTATCCAAGTATCTCTAATAAGACCTCTGTCTCCATGCCTTATCATATTCAACTCCTACATCCTGGTTACTTGCATCTTCACAAGTGATGAAGATTCCAGCCTTCTCCATCAGAAGACAATTCTTTCCTCTTTACAGACTGTACTGAGGACAAATCTTTTTCTAGGGTTGTCATTAACATGTATCAAAAGAAACCCAGGGAGCATACAAAAAGAGGGTGGCTGAAAGGTGCTTTACAGTATTTGGACACAAATTAACTGAGTGAAAATTATAATTATACTAATAAGCTTAAAATATTATAATATAACTGGAAAGAGGCAATAAAGTAGCAGTTTGTTGTTATTTAGCTTACAATTTCAGAAGATGCAGAACATTTGCTACTGTGTCAGCCTTATTGACTATACTCATCTTTAACTGTTCTTACTCAGGCATAGATGCTGTTAAATGGCGAGAGCCCTGAATAGTAGACTACTTGTACACACAGAATGCCTAACTCAAGGGTTCAAGGCTCAGCCAGGCAAGTTAACAGCACATTATACAATTATGTATGTGAGTACTTTAGCAAACAGTGTCTGAAGAAATGCCATACTGCAAATGCCACCATATTATTATGACAATGAATAGCATGCATGATGGTAGTCTCTTTCTGCAAATATCAGATATCATGGTACACAATTTATCGGCATCAAAAAGATGGTTTCAAACTTGCACTGTAAGGAATCTAAGCTCCTGAATTGATACTAAATTCACTTCGGAATTGAAAGGGATGGAGTGATGTCATGTGTTGCATTGGAACCTCCTTCCAGCATTGCCAAATGACTTACACTGACGTCTTCTTCAGTCTAACCAAGTAGGGAGAGTAACAGTGTCCTGCTGCTTTGATTCTGTGTTGACAAAACTGGCATGAAGAAGGAATTATACTGCAGTCTGCACAGTATTACTTTATGCTGCAGATTGTGCATAGTATTACTAACTCCAGATGGCTCAGGGAACAAGGGATTTAATATGAAAAAAAAAAAAGTTGCAAGAATCTAAATGCAGAACTTAATTGTAAGATCCTAATGATCGAAATGCAAGACCCTGGATCTGCTGCACAACGTGCTATTGTGGACCAAACTGTACATTTTTAAGTAATCCCTAAAAATCACAGTAGGACTTAAAATGAAATAAAAAAAAAAAATAGCCCCAATATATGTAGCCTATAAAACAAACAGACAAAAGCAAGCAGCTGTAAATGCTTTTAAAAGGTGAGGGCTGCTTCTAAACCTTCCAGGAAACTGGGAAGGCTGTGAGATGATTGATACAGAGATGTAATGTTGCTTGTGCACATATATATGTATTCTGTAGGTATAACCGAGGATCAGAATTCGAAATGCCCTGCAAAATTTAAACATCTGGGTGCAGAACCCCTAGATCTCTTACTCAAATGGGAAAAAACACTCTGAAAATAAACACTTATTGTCTCTTCAATCAAAGTTAAAATGGATTCATCCTTGACTTCATCCATTTGCCAGTTGTTGACAGCTGTCAATATAGGGATTTGATTTCTTTATCCAAGCATCACAAACACTACATTAGTATCTTCAGAGAAAGATCTTGACTGTGAACTGCAGTTTCACTGCCCCAACTCAATTATTGCATTCTTGAACTGCAATGTATTCATTTGTGGGCAGTGGGGCAGCCAGTGGGAGGGTATTGATTGGAGTATAATGTCATGTGTAGCAGCGAGAGCAAGATGAAAAGTGTTTTCTGCTTAATGGGTTGGTATTAAGTAGGTGGGAATGGCTTCTAATTAGCCAACAATTGCTGTGTTTCTCAGTTTCCCTCCTTTCCCTCCTCCTGTCGGTCACCAGCTGCCAATCTCTCTCTCCTTTTCCCTTTCTGTGTGGAGTTCATTGCTCACTGCAGTGAAAGCCTTTGTTTAAAAAAGAGGGCTCCCAGGGTCTCATCTGCCAGGGTACAGCTTGCTGCCTGCGATGAGTAGCAACTGTCAGTTTATTTTATCTCAACCTTTTCATCATTCTGCTGAAACTGGTCGAGTGAAACCACCTGAGAGACCTGAGGATTCAGTACCTACAAGTCATTAGCCAGGACTGCTCAGTCTCTCCCCACACAGCAAGTCAACTGAACACTGCTTAAAATATAGTCCACTTTAACCCCGTATTTTCCTATGGACGTATTAGAACTCTTCCTGCATCTTCTGGATTTTAGTTTCATGATCATTCCTTAAACAAACTACAACTATGATTATATTTTCCAGTGCTTCTCAACACAGATGATCAAGCAACACTCTTTAGAAATACAAAATATAAGATACTAAAATCTATTTATTAGAATACCTTCAACCAGAACCTCCCTCTTATCTAGGTTATGTTCCCCAGCATGAATATCATGCCTAGCAGTTCCCCCAATTATTTGAACCTCTGATTACCTAGAAGTTTTTGATAATGCAACTCAGATAAAAGGGACAAACTCTGCTCATAGTTACACTTGTGCAACACCCCTCAAACCAACAAGATTTTATGCGTATAACAAAAAGCAGTATGTGGTCCACAATTTTTAGCATATTTACAGCGTTTTCCTCTCTTTGCCATACAATTTATCTCTCTGTATGTACATATACTTCACATGCACATCCACCTTCCAAACAGCTAATATAATTGCAGCACAATCATTAAAAACTTATCAAAGTATGTGAGAGAAAGAAATGTTTTGAACTAAAACCAAATTAAATGTATCTAAATCAAATTTCAGCCATTAGCCTAGACAATCTTTTTCTGGTAATCACAGCTAACTTGTTGCAGTCACTAGTAACAGTTTTAATACAGAAACTGAAGTACTGCTTTCCCCTATGTAAACAGTGAGCCATTTCAAGATATATAATAGATGACAAGAACAAACCCAGTTATCCTCCAATATATCAGTTGATTTCCTAATGCTTAAAATTGTCAATGTTTCATCTCCATTCTCTTCTTACTGCAGCATAAGTGTGCATGCTTGTATGAATGTCAACAAAATTAAATACAATTTGCTTTAATAGTATTCTCAAAACTGAGCTAAAGGTACCAGTGAGGATAAGCTCACTCTTGAGGAATTACACATCTCAAGATGCTGTTCAGCAGACTGAAAGGTTCTGGAGTCGAAGAACTGGGCTCCACAGCACCCTGAAATGACATTTTCCACCAGGAGAACAAAAGTGAAAAGTAAACAGAGGGCTGCAAGTGTGGCACCCAGGATAAGGAATCAATGGATAGCCCAGAACTACCAACACCGTGCAGCATGCATACCCCTTCCCTCCTGGTTCCTACCAACTATAACGTTCTGATTTTCCTTGACAGCAGCTACTGGGGCATGATCTGGAGTTCCTATTCCTCAAATTCCTGGTGTGCACAACATGGCCTGAGCAATGGCATACTCATCCTCCATTTTTCAGGTTCAATTTCATATCAGCAATGAGTTGAATGCACAGTACCAGCACTTAGATGCATAGACACAATCAGACAGCTCCATGTCTATGTTCACGTGATCTGTAAATATCAGACAGTATAAAATACAACTTCACAAAAAACACATGGTTTGAGTATCGGCTTTCACAGACATTACCATTAGCATATGAATAAGTGAAAGGTTTAGATATGAGAGGTGCTGGGCACTTGCAGTTCCCATTTCAAAAACTGCTGCAGAAGATTAATTCCCCACAGGAGCTGACACCAGCTGCATTGTGTTTGACTAACATCCGTAGCAGCTACAACTCAAAAATTTAAAAATATGTCAGAATTTTTAGGAAAAGGAATTGTATTAAAACACTGTAGCAATCATGGAAAAAATATGACAAAAACCTTTGATTCAGAACAATTTCAAATTGGCCTCCCCTGACCAATGACTCTGATACTTACTATTGTCAGTATTATAGGACAGTAGCTCCATGTTCAAAATGATGTACTTTTATGACACACTACGGAAAATACTGTATAATTACTTGGCTCTGTGGGAAGACTTGTGTGAGCCCTTAAATGGGAATATTCTGTATTACAGATAATATTGAATGCTTAACTGAGGGAGTAAGAAACAAGTGGATGAGCCTGGGGGCATGGTCATCTATTTAAGCATGCATTTGGATCTTCCAGCTAATTAATCACCTAGTTGTATACTTAAACTTAGTCAATCCATTCACACAGGTGATTAAGATCTCTTTAAAGGCTATTTTGATACTTCACAATTTTCTATTAACCAACTTACCAAGATACTCAATATGAAGTGTGATTCTTTCCAGTGTATTCTCTGATCACAACATAATAAAAACACAAAGCATGAAGAACAGTGCCAAAATGTATGAAAAAACAGAAACACCACTCTTAAAAAAACCCCTACTGATTCTACTACAAGCACAAAAGATATACCTAATAAAGTACAGATTGAGATGTTAGCTACTGGGTATGGAGGTAACTGATCTATGCTCCTTGAACACTGACTGGAAACATACATAAAATGGGGGTTTGGAATGAAGGTGTGGGGCCAAAAACTGAGGGAGAATAACTTGCAATATAAAAGTGAAGAATGGGAGAGAAAACAAAAGATAAGTAGGGCATGGAACAGACAGGAAAGATGGAGAAACAAAAAGAAAATAATTATTGTAGAAACCATTCAAAAAAATCACAAAATATTCCTGATGATTACAGAAAAGAATAAAAAGAGAGGTGGATTTTTAGGCAAAGGAAATATGGTTTCATAACTACACTACTTGTGGAAGTATAACACTTCACTTTTTAAATTAGATTGGCTGATTTCAAATGTAAATCATTTCAATCTTGACTATGTTCATACCACCGAATCTTAATAAAACCAGTAATTTGTTACTTAAACAAAAGAGGAACATAAAAGGATATGTCTAGCCAGGGGAAGGCATCTCAGAAACAAAACCCTCAAAGATGCAGAAAAGAAAGCTGGCTTGGGAGACCAAGGAAAAGGAAGGTGTTTGATACACTGACTGTGACTCCTGAGATGACCTAAGGGTTCTGTTACAGAAAATATGCACTGAATACAGTTTCTTTGTCTTGGCTTTGATTTTCTGTGTCCAAAGATTGTTGGGGAGTTTTTGGTAAGGAAGGGTTTGCAGCAGAGAACTGTTTTCATGTTGGCCTGAGGTCAATCTCTCTCAGTTGGCATGTTTGCAGACAGCACCAATAAAAGGTTCTTTATGAAGTCTAAATGACAACAACCTTCTCAATATTAAACAAAAACATAAAAGTCTGCTCTTTGGTTATTTCTGAGGATCAATTTTCCCTTTTGAGAACAAGAGCATAAAACCACCAGAGACATCTCGGCTTGTGTATGCAGCAAAGGAAAGGGGTCTGTGATGGGCACATGTGGAGAAGCCCTAGGGCCACTTCAAAGTATGCCAACTGGTTATTCGTCCTTTGGCCCTGCAACCATCAGGGGACTGCCAGAGCACATCAGCTGCCAGCTGTTCTGCTTTATGACTCTTCTCTTTGTTAATGCATTTCTCATGCTCCCGTCTGCAGGCAAACCTAAAACTTCTAGGTCCCTCCAAATCAAGGATTTCTCCAGAAGTGACCTAGTGTGGTTGGGCAAGAGCTTCAATTTCTTTTGCACCATTCAAGTGTTCTACGGAATCAGAGCAAGACTGAGCTTCCACCCTGAGAATTTTCACTTTTTAAGCTGTAAGAAACTCCACTTTTGGTAGAAGTACTGACAGTGCAGTGCAAAAAGCTACACTAGTTCAATGCATAAAGCTACACTAAAGGGTCTGACAATATACTGTAGTTTGAACACCACTTCCAACTTTTTTTTTCCACAAGAAAGAACAATTCACCTTATTTAGGGAACCATTTTCTGCTGATCTAGAAAGCTTGTCTGAGAAAACACAGCTGGATGCCAACAATGTTTAGCACAGGATGTGTCTAAAGCAGATGCATGGCAAGGTTTAGACGTTTCCATAGAAAGTATCAGATTGAAGAAAAATCTAGATGAGATCCAAATTCTCCTCTGGTTAAGATGCTTTTATATAACTATAGATGACAAGAACACTCACAATTACATTAGGCAGGATGATGGTGAACTCTTTGAAGTTATAACACTACTTAGACATGTAAGAACTGCCAACTCTTGGCAAAGACTATGAAGCAATTTCTCCTAACACATTATTCCATGGTTAAACATTAAAATATTCTGTGAACCTTCCTCTCAAACCTGGTACTGCCAATCCACATACTTGGCCTAGATCTGATCCTGTCTAGCAACTCCCAATTATTTAAGGCAGTATTTAGAAAGAAATCACAGGAAAAAAAACTAGATAGTGCATTCATAGAAAGCATAAGAACACTGAATATCAGCACTCCCCTGTCATGTTTTTCCAGACAAACTTCCGTCATCAGCAGAAAACAGAACAAGCTACTGCAGTAATGACAAAACTGACATAGATGTTTAAATGATGTTCTCAGACTCCTCACTGCATCTGACCACTGATCACAATGTACTAAAATTCCCTGTCACCCTCAGTTCTTCTCTTCACACTTGATTCTTTCTATAGTCCAAGCAATAATCACTCTCACTGTCTAAAAATATCAGAGTATACCATTAAGCAGATTTAATCAAATCCTTAAAACCAAACCCCAATTAATGATAAATAACATAAGATATATGTAAGCATGCTGTTTTTCAACATTTACTTAAAGGTATTTTGCATTAATATCAAAGGTACAGCAGTACAAAAAACTATGACAGATTTTTTAAAAATTAAAAGTGAGATAAGCTAAAATTCAGCAACTGATGAGTGGTAGGTGATATGAATAAGAAGAGGCAGTTCAAGTTTAGAAAATTTTAGGGAAATCCAAATAATGACAGAACCACCTCTAAAGTTTTATTTTTCCAGTAATAATTTTCCTAAATGTATTTATTTTGGCATTTCTAGCCACTGTACTCTTCCAGAAGTGAGAAAATTATTCTATTTGATAAACCCCACAAAAATGTGCAGAAGCTATCCTGTGAATTTCAGTAGGGGACACAGAAGAATTCCAGCTACTTTTGAAACATGCTTATTAAGAAGAGAGCCTTTGTGCCTTTGGCGCAGGGACTGCCTTGGAGTCTGTATGCACTTGATCACACACCTTTTCCATAATTTACAATCATAGTTCTTATTTAACAGCGTGAACAATTATGTAGTTCTGTAGTTCCCTCATTTAATGTTCAGTTGTATTTTCTGAGAAAACACCAAAATCTCTCTCTAAAATAATTTCTATTTCTCATTGTCTTTGGTCATATTAACAATATATTCTAAAAAAATTCAATAAACACTCAGTTTGCATAACTTGCTATTGACATAAATCATAAGCATATAGAGCTTGAAGCAGAGTCCATTACAGAGCCTGTCTTCAAACTCTTGCACAGTGAAAAGACCGCTGAGAGGGAGGAAGGCAGGGGCACGCTCTCCACCTGCCCAAACGACGGTCTGAATCATTCCCATCTTCTTACAGCAGCGACTGGGAAGAAAATCGGTTTGACTTGTTCAAATTCAGTCTAGCTACTTTGTCACTGACCACATTTACATTTAATTATCTTTACTGAACAAGTTAGTTACAAACCCCACGAATGTATTATTAAGAAGAAACATGTTAAAAGAAAATAATAAGACTACATGCTAATTTCAGTCACCATATAAGCCTATATATTTGCTTTCTGCACATGTTAACTGCAGAATAAAACTTACTAAATAAATGAGCCAAATAATAAAACAGACACACAAACAGTGGCTTTGAGGGAGCACATGCATGTGCACAGCTCTGGTGGTCCCACATCAGTATCATGATACACAAAAATCTATGACAGACCTTTAGATATGAAATATGCAGTGAAAGAACCTGCTAACACAAGCCTCTACCTTTCCACCTACATCATGTAAGAACTACTTTATGGATATGTATCTGTGTAAGGTACAAAGACTAGCTATTTTTGTAGTTTCGATCAGTGTATCATATCTTTTCTTTCTCTTAAATGTTCTCAGATCAAAAAATATGCTACCACTGATGAATATTTACTGGGCAAATACAAAGTATAATTTACAATGCACATTCCTGATAAAGATTGGTTTTGATTTGCTAAAGTACAGTCAAGCATTTTGGGTCCAGTGCCATGGCGTAACAGTTTTATTTAGCATGCATTTGAGGTAACTAACATAATTTATTAATGGAGGAAAGACAAGATTTGTAATGTTAGAAGTTTTCCTAGAATTAGTGTACTTCAGAAAGAAGAGACAGTAAAAAAGCAGTTTAACACGTTATGAAGCAGACTGTTCTACTGTTGGACACTATTACCAAAATGGTCCATAAATTACATGGCTATAGTAAGTTACAGTTGAGAAACATTAATGGAATTTGTTTAGTGTAATCTTTGATCTCATATCTCACTCTGACTTTACCATTCTTTAGGGACAATCCTTTTATTAATGAATGACAAAGTTACACACAAGCTCAATCTAAAATGTACCTGGCAAGATACCCGTTCTTCAACACATAAACAATTTTGTGCTAGCCACATCTTTTACAGAAAAATATAAAACATTTTAAAGAGCTTTTAAAAATGTTAATTGGTAAGATGACAGTTTAACTTTTTACCCAATAAAAAGGACACATTCGCATTATGGAATGTACCATTCCATAGATCTATGAGAGGGAGCTGGAGGAAGAATATGGAGGGACTACATATTTGGGAGCAAGAACAAAAGCTCATTGGATTGTATTTTCCAAGCCATAGTTTTAGGTGGTGCATGCATTTTAAATCATAGTGAAGGCTGCTCAGGTGTGGAATGCTAGAAATAGGCCTGATCATGTGGAAGTTAATGGTACAAGACAATTTCATTGATCATAAGACTTCACAACTGATGATGTGGGTAAGACAATAATTTATGCTGCATTTGTAGCTATTATAAAAAACCCCAACAGAACAAACATAGAAAATCTATGGTAAAATGTGTCAATTTTGCAAAGTTCTCTGAAGTCACGAAATGGAAACCTAATTTGTGGTCAAAAGCACGTAACACCTCTCGAGAAAACAACTGAAAACTTTTTAGTGTGAGGAAAACAATACGTTTTAAGTCCACTCTTAAAAGTGTTTAGGTGATTTCAAGCATCCAAGGTCTCTTGCTGAGGCACAGCCCTGCCAGATGCAATAACCTGGACTGAGTTGCCAGACTCACAGAAAACACAAATCCTGGTCAGCATTTCATGTAATCAATATCTAAAATCTGCCCCAAAATTTTCCTGCCTTCATCACTTTTAATTATTCTTCTCCCTTCTAGAAGGTGGCAAATCAGGAGATTTTTTATTGAAGGACCTATGAAATACTCTCTCATCACACAATGTTTGTCATGCAGTGGGTTCCTTTTTAGGCTGTAACATGGAGTCACAAGCTTTTTTGCCTACTGATTCTGCTGGTAATTAATTTTTATACGTTTGACTAAACATAAAAAGATCAATGAAAATGTATTTGTTCTTGCAGTGGCATCTCACAACAGCATAAATAAATTGTTGTAAATGAAGTCAGGTGACTGAGTCAAACGCAGCAGATAGAAACACATTCTCCTTTGCATTTATAAACACCGTTTTCTGATAATCCCATCTCTTTTGTCCATGACAACTTTGGACAAAACATCCATTTTATTAATAAATGTTGAGGTAAATTGAGTAATTAATGGTTCTTCCTGCCTGGTTATTGAAATGATTGATTTAGAAAATAAGCCTTGGTTGAAAGACATAAGCTTTATGGCAGTACTTGAATTTAAATGTCATTGTTCCTCCACTAGCCTAAGTATTTCTTTTGCCTAAGAATACAGAAACTACTCTCATTTTTTTTGTCACAGAAAAATTATTCAGTCAGAACAGTTAGAAATAAAAACTTACTACCTTCCTTCTTCCTTTCATTAAATTCCCCTGCGGATTAAGAACTACCATTGTATCGTGTCTTTAGCTGTTTTATCCTCAAAAAGACTGAGAAAAATCTAGTAGATTATCGATGTTGAGCTGTTTGAAAGAGCTAGAAATACTGTTCTATTATCACAGCAGGAATTTCCAAAGTGATGAGTTCATCATAGGATGTACAGACATTCTCCTGGAAGGTAGGATAAAGGCTGTACCTGAAACTCAAAGCCAGTGAATCCTAATACTGAATTGGTGCCAGGTCATGTTTTGCCAGACAAAGATATTAAAAATGTAATGCTAGTACTAACGAGAGATTTGGCACACAAAACATAAAGAATGTTACAGATTGTGCTGACAGTGTGACACTATGTTTTCCTGGATGTAATCTGGGTATCATGAGAGTAAGCTTGGAGCACTAATGAGAAGAATGATATTGAACTGGAAGAGCTGCTAAATATGCAGTAGCCACAGGGTTCCTGGAGTTAACTGGAACTAAAATGAAAACTGTAATACTGAAAGTAACAGAGGGTAAACTAGGCAGAAGTACAGAAGGAAGAGAATATCAGCAGGCAGAACTTGTTTCTGGTACCATGCTTGCCAGGACATAAAGGGCTTTTCTAATCATACTCTTTTTAGTCCTGAAGTAATGTTAAAGAGAAGTATAAAGCTTGAGCTTAAAAGGGGCACATATCATTTCAGGATATAAATGAGTTTCACAACTGGCTGAAGAAAACGATGTATAAAAGCTGAACAGAGAACATCCTTAGGTGCAAGAAGTAAAATACATGTTGAAGATAAAAGGTCATCCCATCTCTTTGAGGCTCCTGTTTTTTTGCTGTTGTCATTGTTGATTTTTGTTGGCATCCTATTTACATCAGCTACAGCTAATGATCCTTATATGAAATGCATATAAAATTGCTTCTGCTTTGACCATCTCTGCTGGAATTCTTGACATATGCACTACAGGTCTAGAAACTTACTATCACCCCCTTCAGGAAACATTCATCCAATTAACTCTGCCAGCCAACAAAATCTGTGAGTGTGCTGGATATGCACTCATTGAGGCACAAGTCAGAAACACATTATTGTTGAGAAAGAACTCTGCTACCATCACTGGAACTCTAAACAGAGTGCTATCTAATTTGTTATCTCTTCAGCATGCCAGTGAATGTCCTTGTTCCACAACTCTCAGTTGCTTCCAGTGTTGCCTCTGGTATCCTGGCTCCGGTTAAACCACTAACATCTTAAATTACCAGGCTCTTAATCACTTATTTTATATATAAAATTCACAATTGAGGTTATACTTAGTTGTTGCAGCTCTACAAAAGAAAAAGATACACAAGAAAACAGCAGACAAGCAGTTCAAGAGTATGATAACTGAGAGAATTTGGACACAGTAACTCTGAAGCTCCATATTATGACTTTGCCCCAGCTGTCATTTATTCCCACTGTACTCCAGATTCACACTCTCCATGGGAATGCAGAGAGGAAAGTTTTAAGGTAGAGTAGACCTATCCCTTTTTCCTTCCCCAGTACAATACTGTTTAATACTATCAATACTTGGAGACAATGCATAATTCAGTTTGGTTTGTATTAACATATAGCACAGGGAGAAAAAAGTAAAGATTTAGTCCATGAAGAAAGAGGCCTACTCTACAAAAAGTCCTCCTCTACTCTTTAACTGAGACAAGAAAACACAGTGAAAAAAATCACAGAGTTGCTTTTTTTTTTTTCTTCCACTCCAATGTCAAATATAAGGATGCCAAAAATAAACCGGCATGTTCTTCTGAATTCAGAACTATGTTCACTATGTCAAGCAGAAATTACTTTTTACTTTTAGTAACGAGGAACTTATTTTTGGATGCACTTGAAAAACTGACTGCAAATGAAGATTATTTCTTTTTCTTTAAAAATTAAAATAATGATATTTAACTAAATGAATACATCACTGTTTGCCCATAACTGTGATGTTTAGAAAAACAGCACTGAAAAAAGTTACCATCCATAGCAACTACTACTATATATTGCTATATTGTATTTAAACCTATTTAATTCAGCCTTTAAAATAAGCACATAAAGGAGCAAACCTAACCTCCATTCAGTACAAGGATTAAACCCAGGAAATAATTTAATAAAACTCTACAAGAAAAATGACTTAACCATTGAGGACAATACAGCACTAATGTGTTTCATAACCAATGTCTTACCGACTGTAAGAGGGTCAGTGCACATGTCACTTCTGTTTTCCTTCCATGCCAGCAGGTACTTGAGGCTGACGGGATCTTCTGCTTCTATATGGCTGTTAAATGCCACCATCAGTTTATGAGCCTTCGCAATGCCACAATAAGTCTTTGTTTCATCCACTAAGGGCAAATTATTTAAAGCTTTTGCTGCCTCAGAAGCTTGACTGAAATATTCAAAAGCTTCACTATATTTCCCCTAGTAAAGAAGAGAAAAAAATAAAAGAACTGTAAAAACTATTTGTGTCACCTGAATTTTACCTTGACATTAGAGACTGCTCCTCTGGCACCTCAGAGATGTTGCAGCTGAGAGGCCAGCCCACAGAATGACTCATGGCATGATATTAGGCAAATCACTCTCCCTTGCTGTTTCCTAACCTCTAAAATCCAGATAACACTGTTCATATCTGTTTCAGGAACGGAACTGTTTTTTGGTTGTCTGTTAGTATTTTGAACATGCAAAGCTAAGTATATCAATGCTAAGGATTCCAGCCAGGCCATTTAGAAATTACTGTTATTGTTTCATTAAGTTTAACATTTCTCTGGGAGGAAAGGTCCTAATTTACTATTGTGATACTAAATTTTAGAAAAGAAATCTTAAAAATGGAAAAAAGAGGATAATGAAATGATGGACCTAAAGCACAGAAAAGAACATAAATTAAAATCTACAGATTTATGGGGAAAGAAGGGGCATACCAAAACCCAAGGATATTCTTAATTGCAAAAAAAGAAACAGTAGGAGAAATATAAGGCAACTGTTGCTAAATAGAAAACCCAAATGATTTATCTCTTTATCCTGCAGAATACAGAAATCCAAAATTCATGAATCCAGTAAAAAGTATAAACTACAGCAGTTAACACATTAACAGGAATTTTAGAAATGATAACAAGAACTATTTTTTATGTGAGATATAGAAAGAAAACTCCTCAACTTCTTGACCAAAGAGGAATAAGGAGAAAACTAGGGAAAATCATGATAGGCTGAAGGATACTGCTGAAAAGCTAAAATATTTCTTCATATTTTGCATATTTCTTCTTTACCATGGAGCTACTTTGAGTTACTATCAGAGATGGATTCAAAAGAAGAGTTACAGAAGCAAGCTTCTAATTTAAAAAGTGGCATACCATCAGACCTAAACAGAGCATAAATAAAAGATTTGAAGAAATCTAAAGACAAAGAGATTGAATTTCTGGGAAATAAATTACATCTCTCGTTAAAACTAGGTTGTATAATTCAGGCTTGAAAGGTAGCATGTTTTGTGTTGGTATTATATGTGGCAGTGTGCAATAACTTTACGCTCTAGTATCAGCCTTATCTAATGTTTAATTATTATAGAAAAAGAATCAGATGACAATTTTGCCAAGATTGTCAAAAAAGTTAAAAAAGGAAGGTTTTTGCAAGGCTTTGAGGAATTTCAGAGGGACCTAATAATAGTATCTGTTTATGTGATAGCAAATGAAATTGATCCTTTAGAAAATAAGAGGTAATTCATACTGCCCGAACTAGTTGTAAATTTTAGTGGGTTCTAATTGGCTCAGGATCAGGAAGGTGTTCTGGAAATAACATGGGCAGCTATGAAGTGGCAATAAATGCAAACCAGCTCTAGTATCTAGTAAGGTCAAACAAAATATTAGGATGCATCAGAAATGCAGTGGAGAAAGCTAGAGTAGATACAATCTATGTAAATAAACAGTATATTAATAAAACTAGACAAAGTAAATATATGCCAAACAGCAAATATAAACCAGGTATAGACTGAAAATTGCTAACAACTACAACAGAAGAATATGGATGAATTGTATATAATTGAAGAGCAAGAAATTTAAAAATAATTACAGATAGCTCTCTCCTCTTAATGGATCGTTTACAGTGACAATCTTGATCACAAGCCTACTAAGAAGAAAGTTGGACATCCTATTTAAAAAAAAAAAATAAAATCAACAAACAAGACACGGCAAAAAAGGGAGCAAGTCATTATGGAACTGTTCATCCTTTACCTTACTCTGAAGGAATTAGTTCTGGCTACTGTCAGAGCTAGACAAACTTCTTGTGGCAGTTTCTATATGACTATCATTAACACTAGTTATAGCCTGCCTGCTCCCTGGAAGATGCCTTCCATTTCTTCCATTGGTATGAAATTCTGCTGCCCTGATGGCCCAAAATTCCTGACTGAAAACATTTTCAGAGCTGTGTTATCCTTTTGCTCTCAGCTTGATTTAGTAAGACGGAAATCCCCTTCTGCATAGAGACCAGGAGGAGAGACTGCGATTGATACCTATTGCACTTGATACCAATTTTGAGGATCAAAATTTGTGTAACTGCCAAAATGTGCCTGTAACTAAAAAAGGAGAAAAGACTAATAGAAATTCAGGTAGTGTTTAGGCTTTGTTTAATACAGCAGGAGAGCAGAATTCAGCCTATGAGGACACAGCAATGAATAAAGAATGATAAAGCAGTAGGATAATAGATAAAAAGCAGAAACATTTACCTGCCATACTCATGAGAACTGTAATAGGCTAAGCGATGCTATTAGTGAGAGGAATACAGCAAATCAGACTAAGAAACTTGAGAAAAGTGAAATGAGAAATGACAGAGTGTGTCATGCTAACTCCATCAGAGTTTGCGTGTTATGTAAGCAACCTGCTTAAAAAAATGGGAGAAATTAGACCTAATACGCATAACACAAACCCAGGCATTTTAAGAAACAGGAAACATATGTGTAAAACAATCATGCCTAGAAAGCAGGAACTGAGTGTACAGCATTAAAGAAAGGCAGTGATGGTGATGGAATAGTGAGATGACAGAACTGTAAAGATACAGCAACAGCGTGGACAGAGCAAAGTAAATTTGGTTAAAGTCACTTTGGAAAGAACAGAAAAAGTTATATCCCTGGTTTACTAAAGGTCCCCGAGGATAGATCTGGATATAAATAGAGATATCTTTAATTTGGTGAGAAGGACAGTACTACCACAAATTGTATCACGAGGGGAAGTGCAGAGTTGAATAAAAATACCCTAATAATGACTTAGAGAATACTGGCGATGACAGCAGGCACCAAGCAGGCAGTGATCCAAGAGAGGAAATGTTAATTTAGACTTGGTTTTGGTAACCATTGTTGATCTTGCAGTAAAAATACTATAGAAAATAGGGAATTGTAAAACTTTAAGAAATTTTTCTTTTGGTATGTTTAAATTACATATTTTATCTAAGTTAATAAGGTTAAGTCACTACATTTCCTTCCTTCTACACCACTACCCCAGTTCAAGGCAGCAAATTCTGAACTGAGAAAGAGAATTTAGAGATTCTCTAAGTTTAATTCTCTAATTCTTAAAATATCAGTTCTCATAGAACTGATTGTTAGTAATGGTGGCAGAAGCAGCTGAATTATAGAAGTAGTCAATCAGAATTTAGTTAATTATTTTTTAGATTTGGAGTAAAATAATTTAACACAGTGTCACATCACTCTACTTCTAAGTTTCAGATCCATTTTAAAGTTACTTCAGCAAGTTCTCAAAGACTTTAACACTTAGTTTTCAAGTGGAAATTTGGCATTTATGCTAAGAACATATGTAAATACAAAACTCTCAGACTAATTTAGAGATTACAGAGTGAGAAAATGTTCTGCTGCTTATGAAGCAAAAACAGGCCAGCAACTTTCGTAGTGGGAATTCTCTGTAAGAAGAATCCAGGGGAAAAAAAAAAAAAACAAAAAACAACGCATTTGGGGGTAGTGTAAGTGAAAAGGAGCAAGTAGCCTGTTCAATATATTACCAATAGAAAATAATTTCTGACAAAAAACCAGGTAACAGAAGCTAGAAAGGGTCATTTTGAAAGGGTATTTCTATTTCTACTTTGTTCATAGTGAAAGTGCTTCCTAATTTCTACAGTGTCCAGTCTGCAGAATGAATTCATTTTATTACTTATTATATGTAAATAATTTCGTGTAGCATTTCTGTTCTAAAATAGGTGTTAAAGGGCTCAACGTGAATCTTTCACTTTTGCAATAATGTTTTTAACCCTTCTGATTTCAAAAACTAAGTGCTAGTGCAAGTGCTGCATCTCTAGATACGGTAAGGGACAGAGTAAGCATGGAAATCACTACCCAGACAGGCAGCGAACAGAACAACTCTAGGGCCACCCTAGAGGAGCAATTCAGAGACTGGTGCATGGGTCAGAAAGAAGCACTTCAAAAGACCTTATAAACTATGATAAAGAGAGCTTCTTAGTTACCTCCATCTTCATATCGTCTGTCATTGCCTATCTATTGATTTAAACAGGCCAAATCAAAGCCACCAGGCTGGATGGAGGCATATAGAAGAGAAATCCCTCCCACTACCAACCCAGAACTTTGCCGAACTATTTGCTGCTAGCACCCATTTCATAAATTTTCCTGAGAGAATGTAAGAAATCAAGCTAAGATTAAAAACTGTTTATTAGTATGCAATATAGTATACATTCATTTTTTAAAAGCATGAATTTCAGTGTATAGTACAATAAAATTTCATTTGTGTTAACTGATGACTCTTTATGGGCGTATGTGGCCCCAACAGTAATTTGGATGCAGATTTTTCACAACACTGAAAGTTTGTCATGATCTGAATTTGGAGGCTTTATCCACCCATTCTAGAACAAAACCTGTGTGTTAAATATGATGTGAAATTTTCACCTTTCCCAAAAACTTAAGGCACATTTAGTCACACAGTATCTTGTCCTTTGGTAACTCTTATAAGATACAATACCTGGATCAAATCCTTCTGGGTCACCTCAAACGCAAACCCAGATTTTTACCATGAGTTAAAAATAATTGTTTGACATCATTACTACAACCAGTACTTACTCTTTCATTATAAATATTCCCAAGTAATACACATGCATCCACCAGGCTTTGGCTTAGATGAGTGTTCTCAGCAACCTTCATAAACTCTCCCAAGTACTTCATAGTTTCAGCTGCTTTTCCCTGACTGAAGCAAAGGACAAGGACAAAATTAAATATTCACTCAGATGACTTCTCCAAATGCTGAAGATCTATCCCCCTGTTCTAAAGTAACTTTACTTTGACTCATGACATATCCATGACTGGACTTTATTTCCAAAACTGTTGTCTAGGCACTACCTGTGTTGAGACCAGACTAGTCCACACAGAACCTCTGAGGGCAGAACTGGATCCTTTGAATGAAATGAACCAAAATTCTTCTTCAGAATATTGTGTCATGTTTTAAAGCCAAGAATGAAAATGCAGGTGACAATTTACCGGGGTTTTGGAGTTTCCATTCTTTTGCTATTTTTTCTACTGAGCAGCTGGTAAGATTTTCAATACAGCTGGACTCACATCCTGACAAAATAGAGGAAGGAGGTAGAAGACTAGTTTTCAACCCAGACTTTTTGTGCTCCTGTCATTCCTTCCTCTAGAACCCTGGTGGTGCAGCAGCAGCTCCATAACAACGCTGTCTCTTACTTCTGGGAGTGACAGCCTTTCCCTGAACATAATACTGCACTTTGGCTGGGTGGATCAAAGGTTGCTGGAATCACACAGGCAAACCTATAAACTGAGGATTGCAGGTGTCACCCCCCAAATCCCAGGGAGATCAGAGCAACCTGAGGTCACAGCTGAATCTAAGTTGAAAATTGGCTAATGTACTTTGACAATAACATTTGCAGATTTCCTTTTTTTAATAAAGCCAGTCATATTAACAATATCAGATCTCTGCAGAATGATTACAAGATATGAGATAGACATCTCGGTTTGCTTGTGAGTAAGGCACTGTGCTCTTTTTCCCTTTAAGGCTGAAGTGCTACTGCAGCTGACCTCAATATTAGCCATGAACTTGAGTCACTAATGTAGGAGTGTAGCATGCTAAATGTCAAGCCACCAAGCAAGACAGGTAATCCAGTCTTAATTAAGAAACTCACAGAAACAGAAGTTCTTGAAAGTGATAAAGAATTGTGATTTATTTTCTCACCATTTTAAAACACCTTCAAGTTATATTCCTGCAGCAAATGACTGACTGGGGTTTATTTACATTATGGTTTTTATTATAAACTATATTAGGGATATGTGCTTTCAAAATCTGGCAGAAGTCTGTAATTCCCTGTCTTATGCTGTCAGAGTAATTATAAAAGGGTAGCACATGCCACGGAACAGGAAACATAGCAAAGCATGGCTGCAAATTTACAATATTGCAGTGACTATCTGTATGTGACTGAGATGAGCTAGATTGCTATGAAAGGATGCTAAAACACTGCAAACTAACATGTTTGAAATGTTCAAGTATATGCTACTGTAAAGCTTAGTTGTCAAGCAGAGTTGGATCTACTAAAGTTTCCTAATTTAAGTATTTTAACATCATGAGAATATTAAATATACTCTACTGTAAACATTTGTCAAATGCCAAAAGGCTTCTAAATTTTAGAATTAGAAATACATTTTTTTAAACCTATTTCTTTTCCTAAGAAGAGAAAATCAAATGTTTCCCCACAGAAATACAGCATATGATTTATATAAGTTAAAGGACAAGGTTAAAGTGTTAGACAAATATTAATTCCAGTTTTTCTAGTTTTCTATATGCAGTGCACAGGTGCAACTTGAAGAGCATATTATATGGTATAATCATTAAATCCATTCAACCAGACCTTTGAGAGTTAAAAACATATATTCTGAGGAAAAGGACTCCTCGGTCCAAGGAATGAGAATGAAACAGTGCAGAATATTTGTGTATCAAGGTGATTCCAGTTTCCAATTGGGAAAACAGGACTGTTAACACCCACATCCCCTGACAACTGTCCAATTATGTATATCACACTTGGCCTACTGTTTGCAGTAGAAGTAATCAATAAAGGATGTGGTTGAGTGAACATAGATTTTGGTTGAACCAATGCATGAAAACTTAATCATTTACTCAGAGTGAAGAAATCAAATAGAGCAGAGATGAAACAGCCACTAAGGGGTTTGTTGATTGTGCCACCAAGTTTGTGGGCTAGAGGCTGAAAGTAATAAAGCAAATGGAATCAGTGACAGGAGAAAATGTAAAAAGGTTTTCTTAATTTCATGAATTAATAGAAATGTTTTGATGTATTTTTGGCCATTTTTTATATTTCACATAAAAACCTCTGCTCCACATATAGAAAATATGAAAACTGCTAGGGCATATAACCTCTTTCAAGCAAACAGAAATCAATTTGATACATATCAGAAAGATATTTCTTACTGTTAGAACTTCACTTATGCCAACTAGCAATCAGTTGGTACAGTTTAACAATTTTTCAAAGGAAGTACTTTTAAAAGCACTACAGCTTGAGATATTTAAAGTATGCTAGAAGGATTACTGAAACACTTTATCCTACACAAGACCTGATAACATGATAAACAGGTCTTTCCTACTCAAAGGGCTAATATTTTATAGTTCCTTCAGAAAATCTACATGTTATTTTATACAGCCATATACTTTCTATCTCCTTAGACATCACCTTTGTAAATGCATAAAATGTAATTTCCTAAAGATATAGTCATTCATGATCCCACAGAACAGTTATGATGACTTCAGCAGAAGAGATTACATATCTACAGCAACTCGTTTTCCAGTTTCATGCTAAAATGCCCTATGAGATTTTTACCCCTATTAGACTTTTATGAAAATATGCACCTTTTATAGGATTGCTCATGTGATTGAATTGGATGTATAAATCATGTGTCCACAAGAAGTCATTACCATGGTGGACACTGGCAGAATAACTCAAGCACATGATGCTATTATGTCAGGTTTTTCCCTGCAAAATGACATGCCTAAATGCACATGATAGAGATTTTCAGTTTCCCATGGTCTGTGGAAACATCTGCAGCAAAGATTTTACAAAGAATTCCAAAGCCATAGACAAGTTCTGAGCAATTCGGGAGGGCTCAGCCATTTTCTTCAACCTGTCACAAGGCAATTGGGGCAAATTCTCACAGACATTATGATTATAATGCATTATTTTAGGGAAACAGTAATTTTTTCTTTGCAAAGACATTATCCATCAAATTTAAACTAGTTTGCATGAGTCTAGCCTAGATCAGGTAAAAATAAAAGTAAAGAAAAAGTGATCAAGCTGAGTATGGAGATTCTGTCACACACAGTAATTATTCATGCATTTACCCAGTATTGTCTGAACAGGCTTGCCAGAAATATCCAAAAGTTTGGTGTGAGAGTAAAAAGAAACTTACAAGGCTTTTTAAAATATCTCTCTTTACATTGGTTTTTCAAACCATTTTTCTATGCCCTTTCCTCCTTCCTCCAAGGAAGAACCAGTAGAGATGGACCAGCAGGATTTTGTTCATGGAAAATTCTGTCCCTGAATTTTGAAAAGTAGGTTTGTCTGAAATATCCATCATACTGGGTTACACAAAGCAGTCTATTATAGAGCATTACATGGCAAAAGGGAATTTATCTAGAAAAACTGTTTAAGACAAAGATCACAGAATCACAGTATTGTTAAGGTTGGAAGGGGTCTCTGGAGATAGTCTCCATCTGCCTTGCTCAGAGCAGGGTCAACTAGAGGAGGCCTGTGTCCAGCAGAGTTTTGAGTGACTTTTGAAGGATGGAGACTCCACAACCTTTTCCAGCATTCAGCCTCACAGTAACTTTTTTCTTCTTCTTGTGTTTAAATGGAATATCATGTATTTTGCCCATTGCCTCCTGTCCTGTCACCGAACACCTCTGAGAAGAGCCTGGCTCCCTCTTCTTTACTGTTGCCTGAGAGGTACTGATAAGATCCCCCCTGAGCCTTCTCTTCTGTGGTCTCAACAGTCCCATCTCCCTCAGCCTCTCCTCCTAGGACAGATGCTCCCAGTCCCTCAGCCGTCTTTGCAGCCCTTCACTGGACTCACTCCACTATGTCTCTTGTACTGGGGAGCCCAGAATGGGACACAGCACTCCTGGGGTGACCTCACCAGTGCTGAGGAGAGGCAAAGGATCACCTCCCTCGACCTGCTCACAACGCTCTGCCTAGCGCAGCCCAGGATCCCGTTGGTCACCTTTGCCATGAGTGTGCATTGCTCTCTCACAGGCAACTTGTCATCCACCGGGAAACCCAGGTCCTTCTCTGCTACGCTCCTTTCCACCCAGTCAGCCCGCAGCCTGGGCTGGTGCCTGGGGTCGTCCGACCCCACGTGCAGGACTTGGCATTTCCCTTCCCTGAACTTCACGAGACTGCCATCGGCCCTTTGCTCCAGCCTGCTGAGGTTCCTCTGACTGGCAGCACAACCACCTACCTGCTGGATCGACCATTCCTCCCCGTTTTTGTATTTCCAGCAAACACGCTGAGGGTGCGCTTGGTCACACCATCCAGGTCATTAATGAAGTTATTAATCAGTCTTGGTGCCAGTATTGATCCCTGAGGACACCACCGGTGACTGGCTTCCCAGTGGACTTCATGCTGCTGCTTACAACCCTGTGAGGCCAGGAGCTCAGCTAGTTTTCAGTCTACCTCACTGTCTGTTTATCTTCTAGCTCATAGTTTATCTTATAGCTCATATTTTATCAGTTTGTATAGGAAGATGTTACAGGAGTCAGTGTGAGAAGCCTTGCTCAAATTGACAGAAACAACAATGGAGTGCATTAAGGATAAGTTATTAAGCCAGGTAATAGACAGCCCTGCCAGAGGGGATGCGATACTGGACCTGAAGGCCACCAATGCAAGTGAGCTAATTGCTAACATCAAGACTGGAGGCAGCCTGGGCTGCAGTGACCATGCACTGGTGGAGTTTGCAGCCCTCAGGGATATGGGTCAGGCAAAGGGTAAAGTCAGGCCCCTGAATCTTAGGAAAGCAAAATTCCAGCTCTTCAAGGAGTTAGTCAATAGACCCCCCCGGGAAACTGTCCTCAGGAACAAGGGAGGAGAACTGAGCTGGCAGATCTTTAAGGATGCTTTCCAAAGACTGCAAGAGGTCTTGATCCCCAGGAGTAAGAAATAAGGAAAGGAAAGCAAGAGACGGGCATGGCTGAGTCGAGACCTGTTGGTCAAACTAAGGGATAAGAAGGAAATGCACAGGCAGTGGAAGTAGGGACAGCTATCCTGGGAAGAGTACAGGGATGCTGCCCGCTTGTGTAGGGATGGGGTCAGGAAAGCCAAGGCATGGCTGGAGCTGAACTTGGCAAAGGATGCCAAGAATAATAATAAGGGCTTCTACAGGCATGTCAGCCAGAACAGGAAGGCCAAAAAAAGTGTATCACCAGGATGAATACAACTGGCAAACTGGTAACAATGGACGAGGAGAAGGCTAAGGTACTCAAGAACTCTTTTGCCTCAGTCTTCACTGGCAACCTCTCTTACCACACCTCTCAAGTGGATGGACCACAAGACAGGGATTGGAGGAGCAAAATCTGTCCCACTGTAAGAGAAGATCAGTTTTGTGATCACCTGAGGAACCTGAACATACATAAGTCTATGGAACCTGACAAGATGCAACCCAGAGTCCTGAGGGAATTGGCTGATGGAGCTGCTAGGCTACTCTCCACAATTTGAAAAGTCATGGCAGTCAGGTGAAGTCCCTGGTGACTGGGAAAAGGGAAACATTGCACCCATTTTTAAAAAGGGTAGAAAGGAGGATCCTGGGAACTACCGACCTGTGAGCCTCATCTCTGTGCCTAGGAAGATCATGGAACAGATCTTCCTACAAGCTATGTTAAGGCACATGGAGGACATGAGATTTCAGACAGCCAGCATGGCTTCACCAAGGGCAAGTCCTACCTGACCAACCTAGTGACCTTCTATGATGGAGTGACTACAGCACTGGACAAGAGAAAATCTATGGATGTCATCTATGTGGACTTCTGTAAGGCCTTTGACATGGTCCCCCACAACATCCTTCTCTCTAAATGGGAGAGATATGGATTTGATGAGTGGACTGTTCAGTGGATGAGGAAATGTCTGGATGGTCACCTCCAGAGGGTGGTGGTCAATGGCTCAATGTCCAGATGGAGGTCAGTGATGAGTGGTGTCCCTCAGGGGTCCATACTGGGACCAGTACTGTTTAATATCTTCATCAATGACATAGACAGCGAGATCGGATGCACCCTCAGCAAGTTTGCAGACGATGCCAAGCTGAATGGTGCAGTTAACATGCCTGAGGGACAGGATGCCATCCAGAGGGACCTGGACAAGCTCAGGAAGTAAACCCATGTGAAACTCCTGAGGTTCAACAAGGCCAAGTTCAAGGTCCTGCACCTGGGTCAGGGCCACCCCTGGTATCAATACAGGCTGGGGGATGAGGGAATTGAGAGCAGCCCTGAGAAGAAGGACTTGGGCATACTGGTGGATGAAAAGGTGGACATGAACTGGCAGTGTGCGCTTGTGGCCCAGAAAGCCAACTGTGTTGGGCTGCATCGAAAGAAGCGTGAGCAGCAGGTCAAGGGAGGTGATTCTCCCCCTCTACTTCACTCTCATGAGACCCCACCTGCAGTGCTGTGTCCAGTTCTGGTGTCCTTAGCACAGGAGAGACATGGACCTGTTGAAGCAGGTCCAGAGGAGGCCACAAAAATGATCAGAGGGATGGAACACCTCTGCTATGAGGATAGGCTGAGGGAGCTGGGGTTGTTCAGCCTGGAGAAGAGAAGGCTCCAGGGAGACCTTATTGAGGCCTTCCAGTACCTAAAGGGGGCTACAGGAAAGATGGGGACAAACTTTTTAGTAGAGCCTGTTGCAATAGGACAAGGGGTAATGGTTTAAACTAAAAGAGGGTAGATTTAGACTAGATATAAGAAAGACATTCTTTACTATGAGGGTGGCGAAACACTGGAACAGGTTGCCCAGAGAGGTGGTAGATGTCCCATCCCTAGAAACATTCAAGGTCAGGTTGGGCGGGGCTCTGAGCAACCTGATCTAGTTGAAGATTTCCCTGCTCATTGCAGGTGGATTGGAACCAGATGACCTTTAAAGGTCCCTTCCAACCCATCTGTTCCATGATTCCATGATTCATAGGTGCCCAGACTTTTCTATATAAAAGTTTCTCAAATGGCTGAAAGGTGCTGAAAATCGTCATGATACAGGGCTGGCTAAACAGTTTATGCCTATCATGTATCTAAAGCTCTTCAAAGCAGGCACATATGTAAGATGTTTAATTTGGTTAATGCTCTCAGGGCATAACTACCAGATAGGTTTTTTAAAAAATACCACAGCAGCCATTTTCCAGAGGAAGGTTTTATGGTTGTGTCTTTATCTGTGAAATAGGTTAGCAGTTAAATCCCTGATTCTAGACATGAGAGTGAGTTCCTCCTTCACTTGAATCAATCAGAATGTTCCTTTCTGAGGAGAATGCCTTAAATACTAACCTGGGGAGTCTAATTGGTCTTCATTTCCCCCTCTCATTTCTCCTTACCTACTTGTTTTCCTCTTTTTCAAACTGTAACAACTAGAGAGCAGTGAGACTGTCTGTTCCCAGATAGCCAGAGAATGCTCCCAGAAGGTGTGGAGTACAGATCTGATGCAGAAGAAAATCACTAGCCACTCCTTCTTTAGCTCTGCTTTTAAGAAAGAATTTGCACTGGTATGGTCTTTCACATGAAGAGTTTAGCAACCTGACTTCAGAAGGATCTCCAAATCTGAAACTTCTGAGTAAATAAATGTATGTGCTCTCATTCCACAATCCCTAAATCACAGAAAGAGGAAATTAATATACATGGTTTTCTAGGAACGTCCTCTTGGCTATCTTGGGCCGCCCTCTACCCAGACTGCTGCTATTTGTGAATACAAGGCATTCAAGAATGCTACTGAGAGCTCAGACACCTTTGAACTCATTGCAAAGTCACTCATTTTAACAGCTAGTGTCCTAGCAACTAAATCTTTCTCAGTTAGGCTTAAGACAGATTTGAAAATGGGAGCTGGTATTTTAAGACTGTTCTGTGGCTTTTTGACCATCTTATCCCATGCGCTTATTTAGGATGCTTGGAATATGAGTAGCCATGGATTACGTATTGGAGAGCTGAAGAGAACTGTGATTGTGGTTGGTTCCTATATGCTCTGAAAGGCCAAGAGACAAGGGATCTAACTCAAAGAGGAGAATTTGCTCCATACACTGAAATAAACCTGGTGACACATCCTCTATAAATAATTTGCCAACCTCTATCATGTATCATATGCACTGAAGTCCCCAAACATAGGATGAATCAAGGATAAATTACAACCTTCACTTTAATCTCTTTTTTCCTACTTTCTATGACAATTGCATTAGACTACTTTATGTCAAATTTATTGGTTTAAAAGTTGAAGTAGTTTCAAACTAATTCATCTGGAAGAAGATTTTAATGCCAGATGCTGAAATGAAAACATTGAAGACAAGCATCTTACTTGCAACAATTTTATATCTAGTTTTACATGCACACACAAAAATGCCTGCACAGAAGAAGTGAGTGTAACAAATGGAAACTTACAGTTCAGAAAAAATTACACTGAGACACCCGCTGAAGCTTGCTACATTCTTCAAGTTTTTCTGTCTTTTTTAACCTGGAAAATATGCCTGGATTTCTATTTTCCAGTGAGGTCTCTCCCAAACTTGTGAAAAAAAGTATTAAAAAAGCCCCCAAAATGTGGGAAAAAAAGAGGACATATTATAGTTTACAGGTAAAGAAAAGCTTGGATCATACACTTTAAAAAATGTGTACCAGTTTAAAGTAACTTTTGATGAAAGGGTCACTTACTGCAAGAAGGGCACTGCTTAAAATTTAAGCAGTCAGTAATGGGAAGCGACAGACCTCTAACAATTTAAGTCTTTCACAGTTGAATGAATCTGCACTGACAGCCAGACAAGGATGTGTTAACCTACCTTAGGAGGATCTTGGCTATAGCTGTATATGCTCTGCCTAGGCCAGCAGAATCACAAAGTGCTGTGAAGATTTTTACAGAGGTGTTCAAAATCTGTGAAACAGGAAAATAAAACCCAATAAATACAATGTTAAGAATTTCCACTTTTTTTTTTTTTTTTCCTTCAGTCTCTGTGTCCATATGAAACACAAAACTAAAGTTTTCCCACTTGTACATTTCTTCTTTAATTAGCTGTAATGGGACTAGGTTTTTGATCATTACTTATAGCTGTTTGAAGCTACTCAATAATTACAAATTAAAAAGATACAACTTGCATTTAAATCCCTGTACTTTGGCACTTTGCAAAAAAACAAAGAGGTATTACCTGATTTGCAATATAAATTCCTTATCCATAATTTAAAAGACTTTAATAGGCTGTGCTTTTATGAATTTCTGATAATCAGTACTTTAAGATACAAAATATCCTTTGCATTCATAGTCTTTTAGAGTGATATGTTGAAATACAACTTAATATTTTTCTTTCTTTAAGCTGTTACTATGACATCTTCTCTTAGTACAGATGCCCAAAAAGTGAATAAACTATAGGTTATACATTTAAACTGTTGGCTTAAAATACTGTAGATAATGTTGTTATTTTTATGACTAATTATTTACGCACACAAGCAATTTCTTAACATTCATTTGGAATGTACTCTATTATCACAGCCCCTTCCATAACAGAAGGCTTACAGCTGCTGCATAAAAACATATGATCTTAATCTAATTTAACACTGACATCACCTGTATTGCATAATTTCTCTTTTCATCCATTTTTTTTCCAATGGTGATGACGGGAGAGTGCATATAAAATTAAATCCTATTCTTTCCTCCCTCCTCTTTGTTGCTTGACCCAACCTATTACACACATGAGAAAACAGGAAATCTCCAAAGACTATCTATGGAAATCCTTTTTGCACATTTTCAAGAAAGGAGTAGTGAATGTCATTTACCAGCTCTGAAGGGGGATGGGAGATGCCCAGGGACATATGACAGTATCCTGCATGCCCCAAGATGCCTATTTATACTGAGGTAAAAGATAGGGCATTTTCTATGAAGTCTGCATCCCCCATCATTGGCAAAGTGCATGGCTCCAATGAAGACAACCTGTGTGTGCTAAGGATGTCACCATTTCTATCACTCTTTCCACTACTCAGATTTCCTATTTCTTGAAAGAGTTTTACTACATGCAGGAGTATCCCTGGATAAGGCTTTTATTTTTTAGTTATATAACGTCTGTGTGCACAAAAGGTAGCATTTATTAATGTGCACTGCACTATTTATCATCCCTCAAGTACTTTCTCATCAGTTATGTCCTCATGTACATCAGCATTGCATCCTATACTTGAAGGTCATTGTCAACTGAGTCATCAATGCATAAGATATGACAATAAGACTATAAAGACACCTCAGTTAGGAAGTTATCACATCAGTTCAGAACTTGCCCTAAACTGAATGCATACTCAAAGTTGTCAAGGTTTGCAGTGCATCCTTCCAATAATGCAGGATGGTAACAGAAATGCCCACAGGTGTCCAAGAAACAGTTCTTGGTTTTGCATTTAACTCAGAGGACCTACAACATTTGTTGTAATAATCGCGTCCCTACCAGAAAACCTGACATAAGAGTGTCAGGAGGCTTCAAAAATTTTATGTACTGGACTGAAATCACTCCTACTTTAAACTGGCCTCTGCAATATTAAACTAGGACACAGGGCCTCTAGTGATTACTATCTAGCACAGAAATGTTACTTAGGCACCCAAGGTTTAGCCTACTGTACTTTTTTTCTATCAAAGATATCAGAAAAGTACAGATAAAATCAAGGAAAAGCCATACACAGAGTAGCTAAAGTAAAAAGTTGGTTCACTGCATCTCTAGAAAGAAGTAAGTAAATAAACAAAGCCGCTCACTCATATTAATGAAAAGTGCTCATTTTGATCCCAGGTTACTACTATTCTACACAAATCAGACGTTTCATTCTAAATAATGATGAAATAACAATAATTAAATAATCTACATGAAAGGGAGGAAATCTTGATAACTTACAATAGGAAAGATACTCTTTACGTCTGTAGTTCAGATAACTCCTCCAGCTTCAGTTACTATGTAGGGACACAGAAAGGCACACATTCATGATGGAAAGGAGCTGTGTAGTGTCCCTGTGTGCTACAGTTGGCCAGTATCCATTTATGCAGAGGAAGTGAAGAGGGGCCTCCTCACCAATGGTGCATGCCTTACTTTAGCATTCAGGATAGAAAAAGAACAGGTAGGGCAGGATAAAATGCTGGATTAACATGTGAGCATTAGAGGATTTCACCCAAAGCCTCTTTCAATTACAGCACGCTTTTAATTTTCATATAAGATGAAAAATTATAAAGCTTGCATGCTGGCAAATCAAGTGGAATTGACAGTGATATCTGCCAGAATCTGTAAAGAGCCTGAAAAGAACGAACCACAGGAAAAATTTCTTGTTTATTTTCATGGGATATGAACAACCAGTCCATCTAACTGGGTTCCTATGAATACCATATATGAGAAGACATGCATGTGGCAAGAGACTTTTGAGTGGGCATAGCTGGGCAACTCATCTATTAGCTCTCTGACAAGTGAGTAAATATTGGGAACACATATCATTTGGATCTAATGGAATTTATCAGCTCCCATGAAAGTTTTTCTACCTTTAGGCAGAAGTATAGCCAGAAATGGGTCTTTTATATATATTTTGGCCAATCTATGAAGAGGACAGTGACATCCAAGGAGAAGGTGGAACATGTCAATAATTAATGCTGAAAACTCCCACACAAATGTGCAGTTTTGCTGCATTTGTGGTCTTAGAGAACATAGCTGTCATTACACAAACAAAAAAGATGGAAAAATTGTTTTAGACAACAGAAGTCTTCTTATTAAGGTAACGTGCTTCTTCAGTGTTCTATGGTAAATATTGTGCTTTAAATTGTCAGCTTGGTCATTTTCTTCATATTAAGGAAATGCAAATAAAAATATATAACATTGTGTAAAGAGATATTGAATGAGACTACATAAGAATCTATACTGGAAATGTACCTTAAAAAGAGTGGGTTTGGGTATTATATGAATCTGGCTGAATTTTCTTCTCAAAACTCAAGACAAAGTTTTCAGAGATTTAGAGTTACTGAAGGGGCAATATGTCTTGTTTTTTGTTGTTGTGGTTGGGGTTTTTTAGGTTTTGTTTTTTTTGTTTTGTTGTTTTGGTGTGGGGTGGTGTTTTTTTTTTTTATTTGCTATGTACAAATTGTTCTGAGGAAGGAAGCTGTTGCAATAGATTTATCCTGATCACGCTAGGCTCCATTATAAGATTTCCATACTGTTTCAAAGAGAGTTTGATACTCCTAGCAACGAGTGGAAAAAGATCATTGTATATGCAGTTGAACAGATTAGAATAATGTACAGTTCTTTCTACCTCTAAAAAGAAACTGTAAGGTAAGTTTAACTAAATAAAAATTATAAAAACTGTACTGATTCCAGTCATGAATTAGTTTTTGGATCTACGGGACCGACCACACTGACTGTCTCAAACTTCCTACTTCTGTGGGTTCGCAGTGGAAACACTGGTTAAAAAAATAAATAAAATGAAAATCAAAGTCTAATACAGAAATGAACAGTGGGTTTCAGTCATTCTTGCAGGATGTGGGAAGGTGGCAGGGTGAAGACTTCAATCTTGTCTTTCACATTACAGACAACCATCCCACATGCCATCCACTATTACTTTGGTGTATGCAGGGAAAAAAAAAAAGTAGTTTTTATGGATCCAAAATCGAAATAAAAAAATCAGGATGCATTGTACAAATTCCCTTGTTTTCTTGATTAGCACTAAAAGCTGGATGCAGCTGCATCTGGAAGAAGGATAGCTACTGTGGGAGCATCTATTTACAAAATAAACTCTCTTCCTGGGTTTCTGTAAGTCTATTGTGGCTACAATTAGTTGCAGTGTAAGACTAAAGCAAAGTAACAAGCTCTGCTTAAATCCTCAAACTAGAGCCTATTTGTGGTATAGCTCTTGAGCTAATTCTCTAGATAGTGGTGAATTTCATGTTTACCTCCTTTGCCAAGAAAAATATTAGTCAGATCTCAGGCCCGGATTTGTTTCTCAGTTATCTCAGCATTATGTCAGTGTGACCCTCCTGGGGTTATTCCATTAATATAAAACAGATACACCAGCTCCTCCCCCAAGACTCCCCCTCCCCAAAATCCCACCGTTTATTTTTTATTGTTGTCACACCTGTACTTCTTTTATATGTACATAAAAACATGCACACACCTCATTGGCATACGCTGAGCACTCAAACAAAAGGACATAGGCTGTGTTAAACATTGATACATCTGGGGATAATGGACAAAAGAGTAAAAATCAAAGGTATGAATGTATGTTGAATAAAGAACCTCTATCCAACTCAACACAAGATTAATGCTACTAGCAGTATTTCATTATTTTGGTAGAATACGTTACTCTGACAAAACCACAATGGAATAATATTGATTTATAATACTGTGACTTTAAAAAACACAAAACCATAGTTCTGCTCTCAGCTTTGCACTTGATATTGTTGTCAAACTTTATTGGAAATACATTTATTTTGATTTCCGAAAATCTAGCTGTGTTTAGCCATTTCACAGCTGGTGAGCAGTAAAGATGCTTCTGCCTCATTTACAGATCTCAAACATGAATCAGACAATCAACTGGAACATTAGTCAAAGAGATCACTAGCTAATGATTTCTGACAGGTGCTGCAGTAACAGGCTAAGGCCCAGCCTGGCTAGCAGCATCTGATGAGATTTTTCTGGAGCAAACAATAGGTATTGGTAGACAGACAATGCAATTGAGTGAGACTACCGGCCTCGTACCACTTAGTACCTCTTAAATACTTTCAGAAAAAACCACATAGCTCTGACAGTCACTAAAGAATCACTTCCATACAGTCCAGTGAAAATAAGAGACAGTAGTATGCATAGGGATTTTGCAGTTCAGTGAACTCTCTCCCATAGCTTCCCAAGAAATGCATATTTAAAAATGACTAAAAAGTGCAGTCTTCATTACCAAAATTTGAGTGGTTACATGTCTGTGGCCATCCTGAGTAAGGTCAAAAAAGAGTTTCACAATACAAACCCAGATGTCTTCTTATTTTGGCCAAAACACAGGGTGAGAGATGTTGAACAGCAGTAAGAAAATTGTATTGTTCATGTAATGTATTGATTACAATGAGCAGAGCTCATGGATCCCAGGAAAATAATACACCAATATCAACTGAATGGCAGGCCACGCCTTGTTAAATGCTAAATGTATTCAGACATAGTGAGCATCCAGGGTAGAAGCAGTACAACATTCTGTCTGCATGCTCACAGTTAAGGGATACTGAAACTGGGTGCCGTGCTGAGGAAAGAGGGAGTAGTCCCTGATTTGCCAGAAGTATTAGTTCTCTTTCTTTTTCCATAACTGAAATTCATTAACTTAAATTCCGTAAACGTGAATGCTAACTCCTCATCTGTAGCCACATCCAATTACACTGGACTACACTGTTTTCACAAATAAATGGAAAAACAATAAACCCAGAAATGTACAAACTTTGTCACTGTTCCTACAGAGACAGAAAGAATTTGTCTGGAATTGGCCATCTAGTCTGCTCCTGAACTGCTATTCCTGTGGATATTTGGATAATATAGCATAAGCATCTTGGAGCAAGGGGATCAGGGAGAGGGGGAAGGGGAGGGATGTAGGAGAATTCACCCAGAAGTCTGGCCAAGTCAAACATCAAAGGGGAGCACCCTTGTTCAAGACCTTCCACATGCTCTTCCTAGGACATGGCTATCACTGACATGTTGCTTGGTTGACACTCTCCCTGAGGGGTAATTGGTCCACCCAGTCCACGCTCTTCCCTCCCCTGTTATACTTGGCTATCAAGTGCAATGTTTTCCTTGATGCTCTATAAACCTGCATGGCAATACATGATTCAGGTTACTCGTGACTGTATCTGTCTGAAGGATTAGAGAAGGGAAGACAAACATTTCACTCATTCCTTAACAACCTATTAAGATAAGACCTAGGGTTCTTTGCCTGTATCAAGTCTTACTTATATGCTTTGCATAATATTCAGAGTACGTATATTTTGCTTTGATTCTGAACTGATGATATGTAAATACAAGAAACTAATTGAAAAACTTCCTTTCCCCAGAGTCACTTCAAATTTCTGTTGGCTTCAATGAGGTCAGGAGTTCACCCTGTATGCTTCATTTTGTTGCACAGGAAACTTAAAAGAGATGAAATGTACAGATGATTGAACAAATGTTAACTTTTGTTCCCATTCTTCTTATTTCTTCTGTATTAACTTCTGTATTATTGTTCTTAATTCTGGCCTTATGTGCCACTAACAGTTATATTAATTCTGATTCCTACACCTACAAATTTTTAGGAATGCAGTCATCATTTTGTTATTTATTATACCTCATTAAAGGGTTTTATGAAAATAAATTATGAAAAAAAAAATCCAGGTCCTTCAGAGCAAAAACCTATGCAAAAGTCAAACCCAGGTATTTTAGTTTGTTATTATTGTACAATTTGAAATCTTCACTGCAACAGACATTACTCTAGTAAAGGTTGTTGCAATCTTCATTTAGTACGGGAATGTAATGTTTTCCAAACCAGCCATTGTTGACATATTTCTTCAAAATAAAGCATGGCTTAACAGTCTGGAGTGAAGAAGCTTCATCTGTTACCCTTTAACAGCAATATAAGAGGAAAAAACAGTTTATGTATCCTTTCCATCCTGACAGATGTGACAATAGCTGGAAACACTGTGCCTGCCAAGAGCTTTTATCAAGTATGTTATAACAACTAGTAATAAGTGTAAATAATAAATGGCTACGATCTTATGGGAAACAGTGGCAATACTAAACAATTTTTGGTGCTTGCTGATGGGAGTCTGCTAGTCTTGGAATTCCCTGGCTTCCCAGTAGAGTTTTGGCCTGACAATAAACAACAGTTTAATACTTTATCTAATCCCAGCCAGGAGGTAAGTTCAACAGCAAGCTTTTGCAGATGTTCACATCCAATAATCTATCCATAATTGATGAAACAGGGAGGTCAGATGTAATGGTTGCTACTATTCCAGCAACAAATAAATGGTTATTGACAAAACAAGGCAGTGTGGCGCTGAGTGCTGAGCAGTGACAAGCATGAAACAGTGCTGAGACAGAAGTAGCAATGTGAATACAGCCCTTCATCTTGAGAATTCCTCAATGTGATGTGTGGCATGAGGGCCACTCTGACACATAAGCAGATGGAGGTGACTTGTAAAGGAAAAATGAGATTCCGCAAGTACATAAAAGACAAAGGCAGAGGCGGAGAAAGAAACAAGGAGAAAGGGGTGGACAAGACTGGAAATTTGGGTAAGTGCAATAACGTGAATTGTTCCGAAATGCTTTTGTATAGCAGCACTGTGATCCAGATGTCTGGACTGCTTTTATCACACTGCTGTGTCTACATGAATGTACCTGGCTGTCAGATTGCTGTACCCTCCTAAGACATTAATTTCCTACTATATGCATGTGCATGCTTTAATGCCCATTACTTCTTAGACAAAGCACCTATAAATATTCTGCTTCATGCTTATTAATATCTTTAGTCCACCCATGAACAGATATTTTTAATTACACAAAGTTTTCTTAGCTAAAAGCAAACAAGTAAACCCTTAAATTTGCATAACACAATGGAAAAAAATCTCTGCAGAGATAAACTAGGAAGGCATACAGAAAATTTAAGTCAGTTAAAAACCATTACTTCCCTGCATACCTATACGGAAGTTAAGGAAAAGTTCTCATTCAGCTGAAAACCTCATATTCGTTAAGTTTTAACCCATGTAAGAAATGTAGTAAAAGGATTAATAGACTGTTTTTATTGACTGAATAAAACTTGAGTCATTTACATGCAAATAGACACTTGAAATCTTTTGCATCCATTTCAGTGCTAAAAGATAGTATTTTTACAATGTTTACTACGTAGTATTCTAATATGAAAAACAGCAGAATGAAATGGTGGCCATTATTGCTATATGTAGTCATAAAAAGATTTCAGACAGAAATATTTTAAATATTAATATTACTAAAATCACTTAAAGCACCAAGGAATGTTAAATCGATTTATTCAGAAGTACAATTTATTTCATACTTTGCTACCAATTCTTTTGATCAGCTCTGAAATAATACATAAGCTGAAAGCAAAACAGCAAAACAAATTGCTTCTAGCAATGAAGCAGCAAGCTCTAGTTTTATACTGGCACGCTTCAGTGTTTTAACTTCTCAGGTTATTTATCTATCAAAGGATAAATTTTAAATTCCTGAAGATCTGATGTCTGAATCAAGACCTCCTATTCTCCAATCTAGCCATCAATGGTTCTGATCAAGCAAAGTTATTAAGCATTTGCTTACACCTGAATATGTGAGTTGTCCCCTTGAAGTCAATGGGAATAACCAAATTGAAATTTAAACACGTATTTAATAAGTAAATTGCTGTAGCTTGAACTACATCAATTTGAGAAACCAATCTAATTTTAAGAGCCTTACTTTATAGAATTTTTTTTAAAGCCTGTTCATTTGAACTAAACTATACAAAGGAAAACAAAACCTCCCAGATTATGAATATATTTGCATTTAAGTACTGAAATTCCCGAGTTTGTAGAGTGTGGGTACAAATGTTTCATTTCTCAAAACACATAAAAAGTCTGACTTCTGTAAGTATATTATCTAACAGAGTTAGAAAATTTCTTATACAGTTTTTCAGCCATTTGCTACAGCCCTGGGTATAATATGTGCAGTTTCACTAATGGACATAGCACTGACAGTTCTTACGATCTTTCACGCTATTGTTTCTCAGATTATATAAGCTACAAATTTAGACATGCTGTAGCTATCTCTTTCCCTCAATTAGATACAGCATTTAAGTTCCAAGGTTTAGCACACCTAAGCTAGAAACCCAATATAGTCTAAAGTGCATAAAGTAAATAACCTCTATAACATACAGTTGTACTGCTTTGTCTTTTTTGTTCCTAGCCTGTGGGAATGAAACGAGTGGAAACTTCTATATCAGCAGTAATTTAAAAATAAAATATACTTTTCTTTTCTTTTTTTTTATTAGCTACTCTAAAAAAAATGTTTCGATACAGTAAGTAGAAAATATCTGCCTAAATCACATCTTTCAACTGACAGAAGACAGTTAATTAGAGTTTTAGAAACCTCAGCCAGGGCAGGTGGACTAATTGTAACCTTATATCCCATAAAACAGACACTGTATAGCTGTGGTCACAGCCTGGCTCCTACCTTGCCTGGGAAAGCATAAGGAAGAGTCAGCCCCTCTGGCCATATGTAGCAGAGAATATGTAGACAATAGCAGAGATTGTTCCATCCTATTAGCTACATCAAAAAGGTAGGACCAGAGTGAAGGCTCCATGATTGCCAACTGCTCTGCACTCCACACCTTGGTGCAAAATAGATGCAAAGATATTTTTATTCTCTTGCAGGACAGTTGAAGGAGTTTTTATGGCTTTGTCCTCAATGTTTCAAAATATTAGAGCTAAGCAAACCTCCAGTAAGGGACAATTTACTGCTTCTAAGTTCAAACATAACAGCTAGCAACAATTTCAAGGCAATGATTTAGAGTCATACAAAGAACTTTCTTGATCTTAGGATATCTATTGTTATTATTAATGCAGAAGCATGTAAATATTCTTATTAATGTTGCACTGCAGCCCCCTCCAGTTCTTTTGCAAACTTTACAGACAGTTTGTGTGTGTGCAAGTGCATGTGTGTATAAGGTAATAATAAAACTTGTAATTTTGTCATAGGTATCCCAAGCCAAAATTGTACAAAAGAATAGAGTTTGAAGTTTGGGAAACCACATTTGATATGTTAAATGGCATGACTTTTAAATTCAGGATGTTTAATATATATATTTTAAATAAGACTACATAAACCTTATAAATACACATAAACCCAGTAACTTTCATACTGTTTGGGAATTAAGTACAAGCATGCAAACAAAACAATGTCCTCCATGCATAGCACCCAAAATTGGGGTTTTAAACTTTTTGTCACCAACTTGTATTCAGATTCCTGAGAACACCAGTGGTCAGATAGCCCTAAAATTCTGAAAAGGTGCTATAGATTTACCTAATGGAACATGCAGTCAAATCTGCAGCTCACTGCAGTTGTCTTGCTTTTTGGGGATGTATGAATGATTAAATTTTAAATTGTAATGTATGAAAGTCCACCCATTTATGGTGTTTTGGTAGCCAGTCTTATGGAACATGGGACTCCTGAAGAGTAAGGCTGATATCAACAAGTTACTAGTGCATTTTTCATTATTTCTATGGGAAAACATGGAAATCTGATAATCTGAGTTACTTGTCATCGAGTAATAGATTTTTTAAATGTATTTAATACTTTTTGTTTCTCATGCTCTATGAGTTTTGTATAACTTGACTACTGTAAGTTTGCAGCAGCACTGCATTTAAGAGTGTTTTCTTACAAAGTGTATTCTTGTGGTACATTTATCTTGACAAAAATCCAGGTAACTGAGGGGAACCAAGCAAAATGCAGTTTGAACCACAGACTGAAAAGGAAAATGATGCCCTGTTCTAAGGCAATTGTAGTGGACACCATATCACTTAGGTGCAAATCTGTGTGGTATAGAGAAAATTACTGAAGGAAAACTCATTACATCTCAGGGCTACTCAGAACATTTTCCCTGTTTTTTTTTTAGGTTTTCAAGAAACTGTCTAAGATAGGAAAATTACTATCTAAATTAAACCAACAGAATAAATCCTTTCTTTGCTAAGAGACTGTTAACTTTCATATCCAAACAAAAAGTTAGATCTTCCTTTCACTTTAAGAATTAAGTGCTAAATTAACAACAAGAAATTAATTGAATGATCAGACATCCACCTCTTTCCTGAAGTTTCAGGTCGTCTTTAAGATTCTCAACACAAATAATTTCTGATTTCTTAACTCCATCAGTATTCGAGTAAGTATATTTTGTCAGGACAAAGTTCACTATCAGTACTAACTGTTCTCACATAATTTTGTTTGTATTATCTTCACCAATGCCTAGCAGCAATGGGACCTTCCAGAAACATGAAATTTAATCAGTTTCAGAATTGGCTCACTAATTCCAGACCTTCAAGAAGAAAACCTTTCTCTGTACATAATCCATTGTCAGTGTCAAGATCAATCAGAAGTGCCTACCTTCAAAGATGACTCAGAGTTTTGTCTGTTTTTTTATTCCTCAGATATGAAAAATACAAAATTTCTATATGGGTACAGTTTTAAGAAAAATTTAAAAATCACTTTAATAAAAGTGAAGCCTCTAGGAATGATGAGACCTTTTCTTAAACTGGTATGCTAAAGTGTTTTTTCAAGGACATGATGCCATTTGCTAAGTTGAAAATGTTACACTTCATTACTAATGGCTAAATATCACTTATAGATGAATAAAGGACAATCTGGCTGATTTAAAAGAAGGAAGTTTGAAATAATTTCCATTGAATAGTATCTTTTGATGTGTTTTGCAAGTCTCCATTCAAGTGTTTCTTTTTGTAGTAACAGTAATGAAAGCTTAAACCTAAACTCAGTGGTCTACTCAGACACCATTGACAGAAAAGTGCCTTGAAGTTCAGCCTTCTAGCAAAGTATTAGAATAAATCTCAGAGGAACGATGCTCATTCTTCTCAACTATCTTTCACAATGTTTGGGGGAAAAGAGGATAACATTCAGTCTACCTTTTGGGTTCTTTTACTTGCTAAGTTGATTCACCAAATTCATACATACATACAGGTGTAATCTCTATAGTTAGATATAATGGATATAATTAGATAAGATATATCGTGCATACTAACGTCAGAATATCTGCATCCCAGATAAATTTACTTATATTCTCTCTAGCTGCATGAGTTGAGACAAAATTTTCAGTTGTTTTGACAGAGACTTTTTCAGAAATTAACTTTATGGTCATAAATCACTTCTGATTACTTTAATAGGGTCATTTTGAATGTGAAGATATCTTTGTAAGTCCATAAATTTTCTTGATAATTTTGTGCCTGTGGCTTGTATATTGTAATTCTGACAATTCATGCATGTAGCATTATGTCATAAATTACCACATTTATTTTGGCATAAGTCTCAGTACTCATGAACACTGCCTCTATTATTTAAATATGTACCATATCTGAAACACAGGATTCAATAGCCAAAGTAAAGGAATACTTAACAAAAAATTAATTCTCAGACCAGGGATGAGGACTGGAATTTTCCTGATTATTTGGGATGCAACTCTAATTGAAAGAGAAAAAACCCTTGATGCCCAACTCTTTGAAGCATTCTTAAAAGCCCAGTTTTAAAAAAAAAAATCCCCACATCAAGCATTAGATTACAATACCTTATGCGAGATTTCTACTGACACAGAAGTGTTTCACTTAATACTTAGCTTGTTACAGAAGTCTGAAGAAAACCAAGTAAACAGTAATTTTTACGTTAAAATTAGCCTAGATGGAGAACTCTCCCTGACAAAAATCTGTAATGTTTAAGATAAAATCTATATAATGTGAACTATTAATATTTTGTGTCATATTTTGCGGAAAAGCTGTTAGGCTTGATTATAAACCAGATGGTATGAAAAATATTATGAACATACCACACTGTTATTGAACATAATTAGTTCTCAGGCTTTTAAACTTGCACACACTTAACGTTTTCACATCTGAGTAGGTACGTGGAAATCAATCATATATATCAAATAAAATTAATTTATACAGATTATGTTAGGTTATACACCAAGTGCCTAGCAAATAAAAAAACCTTCTGCAACAAAACTAGCCCATTTGATACAAAGTGACTGCATATTTTTGATATAATAGTCTGCGGCTTAATCATCTCAACCTTTAATTACTGCATCAGATAATGAATATTTTGAACATATGCTTCTTCACTCTGCTAGAAGACATGAATGAAAGAGAAACAAGTTTATATGCATGGTACTGTGTGTGCATGTTGGGGGAGGGAGTAGCACACTGAATAGCAAAAGGAACCAAGTGGCAACAATTGGAGGAAATGGTATCTGTAACAGCTGCTCCTTTCAGATTCCCCTAGAAGGAGACTGCCTGAGGTGGACCACAGCACAAAAGGATAAAGAAGATGAAAACTGATGCAAAGCAGGAAAATAACTGCTGAGACCCCTGAGCCTACATCCGAATAGTCCCAAGCTGTGTGGCAAGACCTCTTTAGCATGCTACAGAAGCTGGTGATGAACTACATATTACCATGAGGCAAACTGGCTCCTAGCAGTATTGTCTGCATGTTATGTGTAATGATAACCAGTAGTCCTCTGGGAACAGGATGCAATGATTTCATCTCCGTAAGCATCTGAGCTCCCCTTGGATACAGAGACCATTAAACTGAGAACAGAAGGGTAAATTTTAGGCAATGATTTCTAATTGGAGAGTGAAGACAACTTGCGCTCAACAGTACTGTCAACCACTGATATTTTTCTGCTGTCTATATCGATTACTGTTAAGGACAAAAGGAACTAAAATTTGACCCCTTTTTCTTAGTTCCGTAACACACACTATATTTTCTGAAAGAAGGTACTTCACATGTTTCTTATGTAATATTATCAGAAATTATATTAGAAAATGCCACTATATTATATTATTCACACTGAAAAGTACCGGTATTTTAATTACTGTTAAAATAACATTTTATACTCTTAACATAATGTATAATTTTTCTTTTGTACTACAGAGACTTTCTTTCCCTTTTAACAAAAATGCATATTGCTTTCCTTACCTCTCAGGTATTTTTGTAAAACTAAAAACAATAAGACAACTTATTATATAAATATTTTGAATTAATAGTAGTACATTACAAAATTCAAGGTTTCAGAATCTTCCTTAAAAAGATAATCATTCTGCACATGACAGAAAGAAATGGAACTTCCAAATGATTGCTGTAACTTTTTGGCAGGAGACATGGGGGAGCAATGAAGGGAAAGGAGTAGCTATAAAATGTAAGCAAAATGGATCCTGAGGAAACAATGCCAGGACATCTAGTATTTTTGACACTTTCAAGGGTAGTTTGATCCTTTGTGTATCATGGAGACTGTGCAGTCTTGTTCATTAATTAATTTCTCCTGTGATGGAGAGATCAAATAGGCATGCAAGCTTCTTTATTTAGCACATCTGTTTATCTTGCTGCTCTTTATCATTTACACAGTTTATTGTGACTCTCAGAAACCCAACAGAAAAGCTGATCAGGTGAGAATGCTGTCCCACTTGTAAATCAAAAAATGATGCAGATAAACTTCAGTACAAAAAATTCTAGTCTAATCTGTCATACTGTATTCTTGGAAGAGATTAAATATCCTCATTGCTGCTGCAACTATTAGATATAATTTTATAAAATTATACGTAGCTTTTAAATTTTGAAATATGTTCATATTCAGCTACAGACTTGGACTGCAACTGATGTGAGAACAGGCTCCTACTTTACAGCATTCAGTTGATTTATACAGAAGATAGGCCTATCAGCACTGAAGAATTATGCATAAAGATGGTCAATAACCCTCAGAAAAATCATCTCACAAATCATTAAAAGCATGTAAGAAGATATTTCAAGACAGAAATCTAGAACCCCTCCTACTCTGCAGAAGCCAAGTAAGCAATATTGAAACCCATGCTGAATTCATTCTGTGACTTCTACTGGTCTATTTCTGAAAAAAATAAATCACCACAACAAATAACCACAAAGAATGATCTCTATAAAACATGTTCATTAATAAAATACTGAGTCATTCTGCAGTTAAAGGAACAAACAGAAATAGAAATAGTAATTATCCAGCTGATTAATAACAATAATCATGGGTAAAATATTCAAACAAATTAATTTTCCATACAACATTTTTAAGAAGATCATGCAGGACTGTGACTTCTCTGATGACTGGCACAGACAAATGAAGTTGCTGCTTATCTTTCCTCTCACACTGACCTATGATGAACTAGAGGAACTCTCCTTCCAGACTAGAATTCCACATGTAGAATTATCGTTGTCTTACAGTTATTACGTATGGGAGGCTCAAGGGAAACATGAGAAGATGAGCTTGAATTCAAGTATCAACAGAAGGGATTGCATCAGCATTATAGCTTTTCATACCAAAAGCAATTCATATTTCTTCTAAATTCCTGATGTTCTGAAAAGCTCAACATGTGAATTGATATATTTTTAATTGTTGCTCACAAATATGCTGTATCAAACTAGTTTGCAAAACTAGTATTTTATACAAAAACCTGACTAAATAAAAACTGTTTCATATATGTATGAATACAGGCAAAGGAAAGCTAGTCACATATAACCTAAATTGTCAATTTATATTATTTCTACAGATCCAAGCACGGAACCCTGGACCCCATCAGTTCTGGAATTTATTGGAATCATAATTGCTTAAGCCACATGGATCCCTGTCTACAGAACTAGACACAGTTATAAAAGGTTCATGAGCCAAGTCTCTTCAAGTCTTTTCCACTCTCCAAAATGCCTAAGATGCCAAGAGAGACAGAGAAAGGCATTGAGAAAACTAAAGTAACTTTAAAATAACTTACTGATAATGCTGTCTGTTGCTCTCCAGCAAAATGATACGCTAAACTTAAGTAATATGTAGCTTCTCCTTCCATCATCTTATCACCTCCTGAAGAAAGGATTGAAGTTACAGTTACCAGTGTAATCTGAACAAAATTACATTAGTACAGACAGTTCTTGCAGGTTCTTGAACAGCATATAGATGTTTAAATGCTGTAGTAAGTTTTTCCTTCTCCTTACCCTTGCCGTTTATCTCTTTCCAAAAATATATAGTGACAATTACAAATAGAGGCTATGGATTTAAACAAAGTTCAACAAGAAAGTTCAGCAAAGTCAGAGAAAATATCTTCCAGTAAGTAATGCAGTACAATCAATTTAATAGGCTGTAATGTTCTCTACCATGAATTGTTTAATATTACTCACAGTGTCTTCACATTAGAAAAATCATAGTAGCCTCTCTCTTTCTATTTATATATAAAAGTACCTACAAATATATAATACACCCTAATATATAAGCAGAAAATATATTGACCCATACACTTTGATAATGTGGATTTTAGTGAAACACCAAGAGAACTATCATTAGACCAGGTTCATATTTCTTATTTTCATGGCTATTTTGCAAGCTACTGTAAGCTAGTATAGCTTTAAAAAGGGATAACTTATACTTGCAAGCAGTAGTCATAGAAAATTCTGCACAGGCAGTTGCTAACTGGGGTGTAGCACACTCTTCCATGACAGGTTTTATTTCGCTAATACTGATCTAACAAACAAGGCTTGCTGGTCTTTTTATACAGCTCCCTCAATAGAAAATCATCCATTCAATACTGACATTTATATAAATTAATTATATAAATGTTTACTATTTCACACTACATTCCAAAAATTTCCCTCCAGACCATGAGTATCCATAAAAAAATTTGTAGATGTAATTATATTAAACATTATATTAAAAATAGCCAAAAATCCGATCTTTCTGTTGCTCAATATCCATCAAACACAACAGAGTGGAAAATCAGCCTGAAGCATAACTACGTGTCAAGATATTTTGCAAAATGCACAAATTGCAATGAAAAGGGAGACTATCTAAAATTGTCAGGCTAATAAATTCTTTATGTCCAAACACACAGAAACCTACATCTAGTTCTGAAACTACCTGAATGTTATAATTGCTGAGGCCATAGTAATCCTCTATCTATAGCATTTAATAAGTTACATAAAATTATGAAAAGCCTGTAACTCAAAAACCTGATGGTCTTTTCCAATATTCAATATCTCTTAAAAGGCTTAATGAGGCAAAAGGATACAGAAATACAGTTTCACAGAGTAATAATAAGTGAAAAGTTTCTGGGGATATAAAAAACTTCCTTCCTCACTTAAAAACAGGCTGAATCGGAAGTGGGTAATATCTAATCCTAATTCGTAAAATGCATAAACATAGATGATGGTCCAGAAGGACAGAATTGATATTACAGATGGCAGTCAGAGCCAGTATGGGTTTAACGAAATTGTTAAATATGGGCTTCACAGATAGAGGCTATGGTTCTGGAATGGGGACTGGAGAGCTTGTCTGAAGGGAGCTTCTAAAGCTTAATTTAAGGAGAACAGTGGCAAGTATACTGTGCATAGGAGTATTTACTACATGTCCCAGCTATGAAAGTGATTGATTTGAAGTAAGGGCACTGGAACTTCTGCCTGGTCAAAGTAAGTTTTGGAAAGGCATCAGATCCATTTGGACAATCTTCATTTCCAGCAGTTTTCACTAGCAATAGGAAGAAGTTGATGGGAAACTTCATCAGCAGTTACTAGTAATTTCTAGTTACTACAGTAAATATCAGTAGCAGCAGTTTTACTGTAGCTGTGACTTAAGCATGTATTATAGCCAACAGCTGTAGAAAAAGCTAAAAGCTTGTATTTGATCAACAGATGCAGCTGGAAAAGTTGAAGTTTTTGGGTATGCATGTCCTTCTTCAGCTGATTAACTATTGGCGTTCTCAATATTTGGGTACATACTTCCAAGAGAAAAGATCTAAACAGGCAACTCACAAAACAGATCTGCTAATGTAAATTGCAGATAAAACCAAAATAGGTTATTTAGTAGTTTAATTAAAAGAAAAAATTAGCAAAATACAATCATATACCCTCACAAATTAAACATTTGGAATGGAAAGTATTGGATTCCTGCCCCCAAAGTCCTGTTTGGTTTATTCCACAAAAATTACCACATAAAAGCATTTAGATTTCAAATGGTGTTTTAAAATATTCTTCATGAGATAAGGCAAGATGAGAAATTTTGGTTCTTTAGAATTAATGTAATCAAAGACAATATAATAAAAAAACTGAAATAGAAAGAATTTGCTGGCATTTTTAAAAATAATAAATGGTAAAGCTCACACTGGCTTCGATGCCTGAAAGCTTATTAATTTTTTCCAAGAGTATCTGCTGGGGTCTAATAGAGATATTTCTTTTTAGGAACTTGCCTTGGCTTCACTGAATACACTTTATATATTTTCTATAGATTGCTGCAGTATACTATCTACCTGTATAGTCATACATTTATTTGTGGCAAAACTTATTTAAAAATTTGGAAAATATTTTCAATTATTTTGTCATTTTTGATAGTTTAATTCTATCTATCCTAACTACTACTCAAAGACTGGCTAACAGAGTAATATTGGGCATACATTATTAAATTTAAAGAACTAATGTATCTGGTGATAAATATGTAATTAATATTATACATTAATTGTATGTGCAATTCATATGCAAAATATGCCCCTTAAGGAATACCATGAATAGCTCTTGAATTACTGTGCATGGAAAAAGATGATTATTTGGGACTTTCTATCTTACTTCTGAGAAGCACTCCAATAATCATCTTAGGATAATCATCTAGGAAAAGTAAGTCTGTAGAAGTGGATATTTAACAGCATCTTTTGAGAAACAAGAATTATTAAAATTTCTGAAAGATCTGGAAAATTATGTATATTTTCATGAAGTCAGCATGTAAGATTTGCTTTCTTTTTTCTGTTCCCTCTCATGTGTAAGAAATGCTCCAGAGCATGGTATTTCTAGCTGATCAACGTCTCACATTATATACAACTTTCAAATGCTGTTCTAATTTCTCCCAATTTTAAACGTATCCACACTTCAACAAAGCTTCATACAGGCGTTATCTAGAACAAGGCGGCAATCAGGAGTTGTCAGCATGAATTTAAGACATGGAAATCGTGCTTCACCAACCTGATAGCCTTCTAGGATAAAGTTACTGGCCTGGTGGATGAAGGAAGAGCTGCGGATGTTGTTTCTGTCAATTTGAGCAAGGCTTCTCACACTGACTCCTGTAACATCTTCCTATACAAACTGATAAAATATGAGCTATAAGATAAACTATGAGCTAGAAGATAAACAGACAGTGAGGTAGACTGAAAACTAGCTGAGCTCCTGGCCTCACAGGGTTGTAAGCAGCAGCATGAAGTCCACTGGGAAGCCAGTCACCGGTGGTGTCCTCAGGGATCAATACTGGCACCAAGACTGATTAATAACTTCATTAATGACCTGGATGGTGTGACCAAGCGCACCCTCAGCGTGTTTGCTGGAAATACAAAAACGGGGAGGAATGGTTGATCCAGCAGGTAGGTGGTTGTGCTGCCAGTCAGAGGAACCTCAGCAGGCTGGAGCAAAGGGCCGATGGCAGTCTCGTGAAGTTCAGGGAAGGGAAATGCCAAGTCCTGCACGTGGGGTCGGACAACCCCAGGCACCAGCCCAGGCTGCGGGCTGACTGGGTGGAAAGGAGCGTAGCAGAGAAGGACCTGGGTTTCCCGGTGGATGACAAGTTGCCTGTGAGAGAGCAATGCACACTCATGGCAAAGGTGACCAACGGGATCCTGGGCTGCGCTAGGCAGAGCGTTGTGAGCAGGTCGAGGGAGGTGATCCTTTGCCTCTCCTCAGCACTGGTGAGGTCACCCCAGGAGTGCTGTGTCCCATTCTGGGCTCCCCAGTACAAGAGACATAGTGGAGTGAGTCTAGTGAAGGGCTGCAAAGATGGCTGAGGGACTGGGAGCATCTGTCCTAGGAGGAGAGGCTGAGGGAGATGGGACTGTTGAGACCACAGAAGAGAAGGCTCAGGGGGGATCTTATCAGTACCTCTTAGGCAACAGTAAAGAAGAGGGAGCCAGGCTCTTCTCAGAGGTGTTCGGTGACAGGACAGGAGGCAATGGGCAAAATACATGATATTCCATTTAAACACAAGAAGAAGAAAAAAGTTACTGTGAGGTTGAATGCTGGAAAAGGTTGTGGAGTCTCCATCCTTCAAAAGTCACTCAAAACTCTGCTGGACACAGGCCTCCTCTAGTTGACCCTGCTCTGAGCAAGGCAGATGGAGACTATCTCCAGAGACCCCTTCCAACCTTAACAATACTGTGATTCTGTGATCTTTGTCTTAAACAGTTTTTCTAGATAAATTCCCTTTTGCCATGTAATGCTCTATAATAGACTGCTTTGTGTAACCCAGTATGATGGATATTTCAGACAAACCTACTTTTCAAAATTCAGGGACAGAATTTTCCATGAACAAAATCCTGCTGGTCCATCTCTACTGGTTCTTCCTTGGAGGAAGGAGGAAAGGGCATAGAAAAATGGTTTGAAAAACCAATGTAAAGAGAGATATTTTAAAAAGCCTTGTAAGTTTCTTTTTACTCTCACACCAAACTTTTGGATATTTCTGGCAAGCCTGTTCAGACAATACTGGGTAAATGCATGAATAATTACTCTGTGTGACAGAATCTCCATACTCAGCTTGATCACTTTTTCTTTACTTTTATTTTTACCTGATCTAGGCTAGTTCTTTATTGTGAGGGTGTTTGAACAGTGGAAAATGTTTTCCAGAATGGTTATGGAGTCTCCACCTGTGGAGATACTAAAAACTTGAGTGGATGTAGTCCTAGGCAGCCTGCTCTAGCTGACCCTGATGATCTCCAGAGGTCTTCCTACATCAGCTATTCTGAAATTATGTAATTTTTTACTTCAGGTTTCAAAGTATTTACATGTATTAAGATATACAGAAAAAATCTTGTTTGCTTATGACAGAAAACTCATTTTTGCAAGTACTAAATAAATACGTAGAGTGAAAAGGTAGTGCTCCAGCAGATAATATCACTCAAAATTTGCCAAATAAACAGTGACTAGCCAATCAAAACCAGTGAGCTGAACTTCCATCAGTGACCTCACTTTCTGATTATGGGTTCACTGTTTTATACTATTATTCCCACAAGGTTGTTTTCTTCGAGATAAAGCTTTCAGGAATCAAAAAGATTCTTTGTTGTCAGCAAGAAGGCATTTCTGCTTTAGTGAGATCTGGAACTGTATTGATAGCATTTGTCTTTGAATTTCATAGGAAATAATCACCCAGTCAAACACTTCACAATTTCTACTTTACTCTTGGGAAAATCATGGCATGCACATCAAATAAAGGAATGTGAAAGTGTTATTTTCCACCTACCTTCTTTTGCCATTTTTAAAGCTTTTATTAGCGTTTTGATGGCCTGTTGGTGTTCTTTATTTTCTAGCATTTTGTCTGCTAGTAATGTATAAATTCTCCAGAGATGTTCACACGCCAGTGAATTGTAAGTATGGCCTGTCTCATCCTTCCATGTCGAGCCCTCTGTTAGCTGATAAAACACTTCATAATGCTCAGCAGCTTTCATGACATGACCTGAAAAATGTCATTCATAACTACAATCAGTGTATTCAACAAAATCTTTAAAAGTTATTACTCTATAATAATTTTCTCATTAGAAAGTAAGTTGCAGCTAATTGTTTCACAGATTTTTCAAGAATCTTCAATATATAACTTACAGATCACTGGAAAATACTGCCAAATCTCACATATACCAGTAATGTTGTAATTTAGATTTATCACATTTTAAATTAGCTTTCCTTTGTAGATTCACAATGTGGGGGGTGTGTGATCCCAAGGATGCAAAGCCAGAATTTTCTAGAAAATGCATCTATTACAGATTAATGAATATAGCCTTTGTGGATCTCTCATTTCAAAAATCACATCTATGCATAAATAATCACAATTAAAACTATTCCTCAAGTTTCTTTTTCAATAATGAAAACCTGTGCTGAAAGATTTGAAATGTGGAGAATAGAGGTATCAAAACTGGAGGGGAATATTTAAATAAATTAATTGATGAAAGAAGGATTATTATGCAAAGTAATTTATTAAACAGTTAATACTAGGCCAGCCCTGGTGAGTTTATGTAGTACATTTACTGGAAGGGCTTTAACCACTAACAGATTCATTATTGAGCCTGAAGTAATACACTTTAAGGTCTTCAGATGCAAGTTGCTCAAACATCTTTAAGGCAAATGAAAGTTTGAAGATAAAGTTTAATTCATTTTACCATGCTATTTCCTCCCTCCCCTCTAACTTCAGCTAGATTTATCTCCATGTATACATGCAATCTAGATTTCCACACTTTCTGGACAATGGAAATTCAAAGCCCTTTGAAAGAACAGAAAAGCTTTTCCTCAGACATAATGGGTACAGAAAAAGTGTTGGGACAGGTAAGATGAGACCATTTACCTATTAAAAAAAAAAAAAAAAAGCATTCTGGTCACAGTACCTTGTTTTACAAAAAATGTTCTATAGCAGGGAAAACTGTGAATGTGGCCCTTCCTTCCTAAGTTTGTGTGTGTGTGATGAAAGAATCTTGCCCCATAGATCATCAATATATCAACTGCTATTTCTATTAAAAGCTGAAACAAACCATAAACTAAGTTTATTTAGATGCATTTGCAGTTTACACTCTTCTGAAACATGATTTATAAGGAACAACTAGTTTTGCAAACTGTTTTTACAGTGCTGCACTCAAACTACAGAAGGAACCAGGAAGGAGAAAAGTTGTTTCCCAGCTGTAGGAAAGGAAGGGAGAAAAGCTTGGGGAAGGACCTTTAAGCATTCTGAGAGAAAACGAGGCTAGTTCCCCAGGCCTCCAGCCAACCTAGAGGCAGCAGAACAGCTATGACTGATTCCTCTTATTAACTTAATTTAGATTTGTCTTTTGCATATGTTAGCCTTTTATAACCATGCTTTCAACTTTGCAATATAAAACATAACTCTTATCTTTATTAGAGTTAAATTTATTTTCATATTAAGCTTCTCTGATGATTAAAATGAATTCAACTAAAATTGACAAGCAGAAGAAACTTTCAAAGAAGCAACTAATTAAATGAGTTTCATAGACAAATAATTTTAAGGCTCTGCAACCTATGATTCATGTAAGAGTCCCGGAGGAGACAACAAAAAGGGCTGAAGAACGAAGTGTCAGGTGAAAGCGGAGACAGCAGGGTTTATTCAGTTCCACTCTAGCTAGGGACAGGTATCAGACAGATGTCCCAAAATGTTAGAAGAAATCTTATTGCCAGAGTAGCTATCAGACCCTGTAAACAGACAGGAAAAGATCTATGCATTCTTTCCAAAATATCACATACTTGACATCAGACTGAACAGACAGAAATGCAAAGTGAAATTATCATGACCAGTACAAGCTGTTTAAGGATTCACTGACAGTACCTGTAACAGGAAACAGAGACTTGCTAAACCCAGATGAAAATTCTAGTCCATCCTAAAGAGGCTTCCAATTTGCATTTGGGTTTCTGCCTATCCAGTACAGCTAAATTCTTAGGGCAAGTCCAGCTCAGAAGTCAACAGAATTCCAGTTATCCAAGTTGCTGAATGCAGATTTAAGATATTAATTGAAGAAGCTGGTATTGTCTTTGCGACAAATGATGGAAAATTGAGTGGAAATTTAATGTTCATAGCTAGATCTAGTATTTTATCCACTTGGATACTCATAAGCACACACAGACTCCTCCTTGGAATTCTCCCCAAAGTTTATTAATCAACCGATTGTCCTTTTGAAAGGATACTGCCACACAGTTAAGTGATCTAGTTTCACTACATGTGTAATGGATTCTTTAGAATAGTAGAGTTTGAGTCATGTGTAAACTCAAAATCCTTTAGTAGGAAGAGGAAGCAGCAAACAAATGAATGGTATCACCTGGATACGTAATTTGAAACTGAACACAGTATCTGAGTTTCTCCTAAGACTCTAATGTAATCTCTTAACAGGACACATCATTTAGATAAATATTTATGTGCGACCTTCAGAACTATTGTTTAGCTTGTTAGAACTATCAGGTATGGTAATTTTTACCCATGCGTCCTCACTTGCAGTATCCCCTTGAGAAAGTTTCTGACAGACTAGAAATTGAACTCATATAGTCCATGTACCCTATAGTTCTTAAGAGTTGACCTAACCATAAGAGCTGTGACCTGATATCCTTTTTGCCAGATCTCAGTAAAACCTCTTTAGAAACAATCCATCTACATCAAGACTCAAAATAGAAAAGCAATATAGTATTTTTGGATGCATTCAAATGGGACTTAAATTGTATTTGGCTTCACTAAACTACCAAGAAAGATTATGAAGTAAAAAGTAATACTATCTTCTCAGAGAAATACCAAAAAGAAGATACTGAGCAAAAAAATAAAATACCTGCTAGTTTCCTAAATGAGGGAGAGATGGAATTCCTGACCTGAAAGCCCTTACATGGCTGGGATTTTGCTTATTGAAGACTCTTTCAAGTAATGCTAGCTATTTGGAGACCTCTCAAATTCACAGAAGGTAAAACATTTTAGACTTTGGAATTCATTCCTCCATCAAAATAATCTGAAATCCCTTGTTCTCATTGGCAAATGACATATCAGCCTATTTCTTTAATCCATAATGTTCATGTGAACCTCAAATATTGTGGAAAAAGGTTTTCAGGGGAGTGGCAAGCTTATTCACTGTCATGAGTCAGTTCAGTTGGAATTGATCTGGCCAGTGCCTCCCAATTTTTAAACACTGAACTACTGAAACTGTTAGGTGCAGACATAGGTAGATGCTGTCTGACAAACTTCAAAAACATGGGAAGAAAGTAATAAACCCATTACAGAACATTTCTGAGAGTAAGAATATTTTTATCTCACCTGAGCAGTGACAAGGCAGAGTTTTAAATTACTTTTATCAACTGGAAGTAAAAAAACCAACCAACTAAACAACCAGTGAGTAGGAAAATCACTTGGAATAGTTTGTAGAAATCTATCTTCTATATCTCTAGGAATTCAAAGAGAAAATCCAGAAGGTGTTTCTAGGAAATCTCTATTTGAAAAATCTATCTGCAAAATGTTACACAAAGCAGTATAGCTTTTTTCAGTTGGCAGCATTGACAGCACTTGCATATTTCTTTTCCCACTGTCATGCAGAAATTAGCTCAGTATATACTAAATGAAGTTTGAGAATCTCTGATATCTCTTCCCTGTTTATAAAAGGAATCAAAAACCAGAAACGTAGCTCTTACAACATATATACTATCACTACTGAAATGTTACAGTTTAATGTAGCTCAGGGTATAACAAAAGAAACCCTATCAGCAATAGTTTAATCTTAAACATGGGAGGTAAACATTGTCACAATATAATTTTGGGAGTAAAGAATCAGTTTTAAACAATTATATGAATGTAAGACATTACTCTGCCACGAAAATTTTTGAAATTACTCTTATTTTCATAGCAACTATGTACATATGCACAAAGATTTGTGCTACAGTTTTCACTGAGTTGCCTAGAAGTCAAAAAAATAAATCTGTTCATTCAAGCAAAAGAACTCAATGTAATTTTGTAAATACTGAAGAGAAATGTTTTTACATTATCTAAAACTTACTTTATTCCCCTTCCTAAAACCCACTCCAAAAGTATACATTTATTATATCAAAATAGATATCAAACCAAAAAGGGGTATATATGGAGACTACTATTTTGCCTTTTTTTTTTTTTTAAGTAGAAAGATTGACTAGATATTAACACAAATGGGTTTAAATGTGAAGCTGCCATAAAAGCAGGCACATAAATGTAATTCTCCCAGCCGCTATTTTGATGCACATTTTTGATTCCATGAATATTTTATGAAATGGCCCAAACTAAAGCCATATAACATTCCTGCATTACTGATGCTTGCGCCCGTAAGCTACAAACATTAGAGGCATGATTGAGTGCATTAAAATGAACTCATTCAGCAGTGCATTGATTACTTGAAGGAGAAAAAAAAAAGTAGTTATTCCCACTTAAGAAAACAGCACACAAATCTGAAGTTTCAATACTGAAATTAGAGATAGAAATTTGAATAACGTGGTATTTAATAAATAAAGGCAGTGCAAAACTATCTAGAATTCTCTATATACAGTCCTGCCAATTAATTAGGTGAGATGTTAATTAGGTCCACAGATTGCTTCCAGTAGCGTACAGGTAATTTAAAATGTCACAATCTGGAAAATGCAGTGACTGACCTGTTCTAGCTCCATGCCTCAGCAATACTGAGAGCACCTAATGATTTCCTTTTCTATCAGCTTGTATATTTACCAATGAAAATAATGTCACCGAAACAATCGCACAAAAAAGTGACAGGTCTGTTAGGTACATTTCTTCAGCAGCACTAGTAAAAGCAGAAAACACATTTAGTTCTGAATTGTAAACAGTTGTTGAGGACTTTAGAAAATATTCCACTTTAGCTTAAAACAGCCACCTAAAGGAACAATAAAGCTTTATGTATATTATAGTATATTTTAATCTAGAACTAGATATCTTTTGTAATCAGTTATTTCACTGTACAACGTGGACCTAAAATCTGCTTGAAGCAACAGTTAATGGTAGTAAAAAAAGAAAAATGTCATTACTATTTTAAAAGATACAGGCTTACATTTCAGTTTAACTGCTTGAACTACTTGTATTATTTTTAGTTTCCTATGTTCAATTACGATAATTATGGTAGCATTATTCGTGCTGAAATAGTTAAGAATCTGTCACAGTTTCCAATGTGAGCCACTGTCTATAGAGGTTGTTATAAGTCTTTAACAGAGATGTGTTGGGAGGTGGAACAAAAAGCTCACAAGAATCATAAAACAAGGCTCTCATTCAGCAAACACTTGAACCACCCTGGACTCCTGAGGTGAAATTAATTGTATAGAAGTCACTGGGACTGATCTCAGATGCAAGAACTGAGTTTATGTGCCATCTGCAAAAGCAAGACAAAAATTGTGGAAGAGATTTAAGATAAAATTTTGCAGTTCCGTAACTCTACAAGATTCCTCTAAACCACAATCAATCATCAGACAACAATCAAGGTGAGTATTTTTGAGATAAAGCATAAAAAGTTATTTTCATTTACTATACAGGAGCTGATAACACTTTTCAGAAAGATGCCCCAGGGAGTTTTAGCAAAATGACATAGACAGTTCATAAGAATATTGTAATGAACATGCTGGCTCATCAAGGGATATTCTGACAATTCCCCCAATTTGACAATACACCAGTAGATTTCTCCCTAGAGTCAGCTGCTCAAAGTCAGCTGAAAGCATGCCTGAGAAGTAGAAGGCTTGAGGACATAAAAGAGAAGGATAGAGATAAAAGGAAAGTTGAGCATCACACAACCTGAGATATGGCGTTGGTGGACTGAGACTGCAGTGCAAAAATATGGTACTTTAGGTTTCCTTGTCTGGGCCAAGAACTGCTAGGCTAAGCCTTGGTATTGCAGTCTAGAGAATGATATATTATTTCTGCTGACATTAGTTAAGCAAGCATCTGTTGTCCAAAAAGAAAAACATAACTTGAAGAATCCAGTGAGCATTAGATCATATACAGTCTTGCCCTGTGAGAACCTAAATTACTTGCCTTACAGCTCAAATACTCAGAATATACCCATAGAAACCTAGAGGGCAGTGCATAGAGAACAGTAGGACTGTTCACAGTATCTAATATCACATCATCAACACATTATGATATTAAAAAAGCTCTAAAAAGTTGTTGTTTAAAGGGTTCTCTAAGAGACACCTCACAAGCTAGAGATAACTGTAGTTTCTCTGGTTGCTTGCCTGACTGCTCTCTAATCCCTTCCCCTGCTGCTGCCAACACTACTGAACTGCAAAGAAGGAAGAGCTTCCCACAGGCAGCTGAAATGACAGCTGCTTTGGGGATAGTTTACTGTGGACCAGCAAGAGAAAAAAAACTGTAATTAACCGAAGAGCACATTACCAGAAGAGGAACTGCTGTGAAAAATCTTGTTCTTACAAGAAAGCATGAAAAGTACAGGAGGAACAGGCACTGTTGTAGGGGAGACTGAAACAGATATCCTCCTCTTGCCTTTCTTCCAGTTACTATACTGTACTCTCAAAGATTCTGGGTTAGTTCCAGGCCTTCTTGTTGCTTCTGGCTCTACACAAAACCTCTCAGATTTTCTCTAAGACACATACAGCTACTCTCTAGACCAACTACTCAGAGTAACCACAAAGAAAATCTGGTGTCAATTACATGATTACCCCCAAAATTATATGCACACAGACCTCACATATACTTTAGAGAGTGGTATGAAATATAACATATGGACATACGTGAAGACAATAATAAATCAAAGAGTGATTTCATACTAAGTGTAACCCTTAAGTCCAAAAGCTAGGAACATACCTATAATTACTGTCTTGCTATCTGAACTACGTATCACTGATTTCACCCTTTGCTTTAGGCTTAACTGTGGAAAAAAAGTTCCTATTTCAGGCATTTTCACAGAAGTTTACGTCTGAAGCAGAATCCAGAATCTCTGAAGACTTTACAACACTGTAATCGCACAAACTGGTTTAGCAGCATTTTGCCCACAGTCAAACTAGAATAAAGAATGTACTTTTCCAACACCAGCACCCAGCTTTAGGAAAAAAAACCTGACAACTGAACAGGTCCCGTATGAAAACTCGCTAACTTGTCTGTCCTACATTCATATTCAAATGAACCAACACAGAAAGTTTTGGTTTACAATTAAAATTTTTTATCTTTTTAGGTTTACATATTTTATGAAAGCAATATCTGTCAGATGCCTTCTTCTGATTTGTTTGATTATATATAAACAACCACTTTTTGATATATGTCAATTTTAATCTAGAGGAGAACACTGCAAACAATGTTGAACGCTAGCTGAATGACAATATACCCATTTTAAAGAGAACGGAATTCTCACTTCACGATAACATTCAAACCTCCTCCTTTCATGTTTGTAAAGCATCCAAGTGCTTTCTACATGCAAAGGCTACCTAAGATGCAAAATGTATTCAAGGAAGCTCACAATGTAAGGCTCCAAGCTCTGAATAAGAACAGGCCCACACTCAGTGGGATGCTCACACTTCACGTTTCACAAATATTTCACTGTTTATAGGCAGATATCCAAACGCAGAGAGGGGAGGGAGGTGAATAGTGAAGACTGGCACATGCTTTGCAGTTCTGGTTTCCAGGGCTTGAGGGATTTTTTAGCTCAATAGGACCAAATGAAAACAAGTTATATTACTATTTAATCTCAAAGAGTAATATGATCATTATCTTTTAAACACAGAAAGTGACACTGAAGCAGATTAGTTTCACTAAATTACATTTTTGCTAACTCATGTCAAATACTTGCCTCAGTTAAAATAATTTTTTGTAGTGATTACATTTTATTCAGATTCTATCCCATTCCCCTTACTTTTCACAGCTTCCAGTAACAAATTTAATATCAAATGCAATGCTCCAGCACTGGAGCTGTTCTGCTGTGCAGATAATCTACTTCAGAAGGATGCTTTGGATAGCAGGTTGGACTAATGACCTGCTGAGGTCCCTTCCACCTTGAATCATCCTATGATCCTCTGAAGAGTAATATACATTTTTATTAATAGCTTCATAATGTTTGTTTTAGCTATGACTTCTACAGATTATTGATAATGGCTGAGGACATGTAACCCCCATCAGCTCTCAGTCCTGCTGAGAAAGCACCCCTGGAAACAGTACCACCTTTATCAGTTCCTAAAGGGAAACACTGACTCCAGGAAAGTTTATGATGACAACTGCTGGTTCAGCTGCAGTAGTCCAAGACCTTGCAAAGCTTTGAAGCAAAAGAATCTGTTAGTGAGAGGGCAGCTTTGAATGAAGCTTCATCTCAGTACTACTCATTAAGCAGTAAATAATTAAAAAACCCTGGAACAGACAGGTAAAATACAAGCAGCAATGTCAGTAATAGACATGAAAGAGAAGAGAGGGAAAAAGAATTCAAAAAAGCAAAGAAATAATTCATTTGAAGTTTTAATAAAGTTTCATTTGCAGTCTTGTTTAAAGATATATCAGACTTTAGGGATGTAACCTAATTACATTTTTATTCTAAGTTCTATTCAAAGACCTTGGACTTTGAATCTTTAACACAGATCAAACATAGTATAATTTACTCATGGCTATCAATACTTTAAAAAGATCTCTTCATTAAATGACACAGCCTTACGAAGATGCACATAAAGCAAACAGAGCAACATTTGATACCAAAAACATTAAAAATATGACTCTCACAGAAGTGTGTATATAAACAATTAACTTGAGTGCTACATGTTATATTCAAGTGTAAACAAAATGTTTTTTCTATAGTATTTCTAATACGATATCTTTCATAGTTCAAAGTAAACAGCAATACTTTTTCAGTAATTTTATGATGTATTTGAAAATGAACTTTACAATCACCAAATACCTAAGAATAGAAACTAATTTAAAATATCTTTTTTTTTTGCATATGTCAAAACTTTTAAGGAAAATACAAAGTTTAGAATTATGCACTGCTGTGACTATTTTGAAGAGCTTCTCATTACAAAGTAAGAATACAGACTTGTCCCCAGGTGTTATATCAGAACAGAAATATTGTCTGTTTGAAGAATTAGGCTAGGAAAGTGGCAGTGACAGTGAAAGGATTAAGGAGGCTTTTGGCAAATCTGCTTACTTTTTTCTAGTGTAAAGAATATTATTACTTCCCTGTGCTTAATAATAAACCTTGATTTAAATCAATTGAAGGAAAAGCATGAAGAAAGTTTTCACAGCTTTTATTTTCAGAAGTGTAAACAAGAACCCTACAGAATTCTCCCTGAGTTCTCTTATTTAAAACATCTTCATTACCTACCAACACCTTTTAAAAAAAAAAGAATAAAAAAATAATTACATGAAGAATAATTTTTATGAACTCAACAGGCCCTTTTTGCTTCCATGTTGCATGTTCAGAAGCTTCTTTCAGAATTTCTTAAGAGTGTACTAATTTGAACCGAAAACATACCTAATTTCTATAACATCAATTTAATACAGTACCTGCTAGTTCAAAACCAGTAACAACCCTGTAATAATAAGATGTCATTTATCTGGGAACTACATTCTGCACTTGCAGGAGGATGAGCTCAATTATTTAATAAACCTTTTAAATCTGCTCTCCCCAAGAATCTATCTGGATTTATGGCTGCTTCTGTCTGTCACTGACTGACAGAGAAAAGCATCGTACCTGAAGACTAGCAATTTGCTGCTTAAATTTTTTAAATGATGCTCTACAATCAAGTTTTTACCCATTTAACTTATGTATGCAATTCTTAAGCAACCAGAAAAAAAACAGTATAACTGCTTTGTGAAATTGTGAAAGTGCAGAACAAAGAAGAGTTAGCTTCAGTTGATATGAAGAAAATCAATGACTGGAAGTGCTTCAAATGGTCAATCTGGATACGCAGAATTCCATGTCCCATTAAGGAAAGGCTTCTTTCTCTCTCTAAAGTTCCCTGATGCAGGGACTCTTTTTAAGCATATGTCTCTACATGACCTTAAAGACAAAATTTAGGAACAGGTATATGTAGCCAAAGACATAGTATTTGGAGAAACATGAGTAAATTTTCAAGTCTGAACTATTCTTACACTCCTTTTTCTGAAAAAGTTGTTAGGAATAAATAATCACAGCTAGAAATAAATCCTAAAAGTTAGCAATATGGGATATGCAACCTGGGGTGAGGGGTGGGGGGAATACCATATAAAATCAAAGGTATTTGGTTACTACTGGATACGGTCTGTTATATAAAGAAAAATTAAAAGAACCAAAGGAAACATGCTACATATTTCCTCCAAACAATGAACAGTACAAAAAGACATTTTTAGGTTAGTCTCCAAAGGAATGAAGCCTATGTGATCATCCTGCCCTCCAGCTAGATTTAGAGTGAACTTCAACCAAATTTGGTAAGAAGTGGTAACAAGTCCATAGGACAGTAAGTTCCTACCACTTTTTGGAAAATCAGTAGCTTGAGGATAGAGATTAATCCCAATTTCAGACAGAAAGCCAGGCAGAACTCTGCTGTATATATTCTAGAGGGCAGCATGCTGCTTGGCCAGTCAGCAACATGTGCACAGAGAGCTTTCAGTTTATCAGAGGACAACTGAAGCTTACCAAGTACAAGTGTTATAGAAGCATACAGGAAATGGTATTGTATAAACATAAAACAAAATGGTGGTTCCTGCCTCAAAGGATATACAGTCTCTAAACATCTAGAACCGTGACTCTCCTTTAGACCACTGCCATATTTTGCCTAGCACTCAGGCTCCATATGAAAAAAATTGCATATAGGCATTTATAACTTTAAATCCCTTTCCTCTTTTTGGCTCACACTATGAAAAATCCCATTATAAAAATAAAAGGAAAGGAAATTATGGGTCTAATCTTTTATCAAAAATCACAAACCTATCTGGGTATCATTTTAAATCAAAAGAAGTTGCTTACAAAAAGGAATCTCAAACACAGACACAAGGATAGATGAGATCAGAAAGGCCCTGGGTAGCTATTAGCTGGTAATTTGAGTTGCTTTTGTTCCTGAAGAAAGAGATGAGATCCATTTTACGTTGCTTCTCCCAGTGTCAGACCTGCACTTGTGAACACAACACTATGGAGACCTCTAGATACTGGCTGTGCATCTTATGGTGGAAACATAACAACATTAAATAGGCAGGCAGGATAGTTTAAATGCAGCAATACTGTTATCGGTGACAGTTCTGCACTCCACAGGTAGTAAGGAAGAAATTTATCACTCTTCACAAATGTTGTCCTACTGGTTTGTTTTATTTACCAGCTGTTTCTAATTTTGCAATCAGATTGTAAAGCAGCACTTTTCATTTCTACATTACACAGCACAATGAGGATTTGCTATTTAAGTGTGCTTGTCAGACTTGCAACACAGATAATAATATAAAGTTCTATTAATGTAGAAGGTGCACGTGGGCCATCCATCCCACAGGTGAATGTTATTCTGGCAATACTTAAGAATCTCCTAGCAAAAGACACTATATGCTTATGTAATTAAAGTCGCAAAATGCGCACATACAAAAGCGTAAGAAATTTCAAAAGCAATTTTAACTTTTGCCTTTTTAAACCTTTTTAGTACTTCATTTTGCAATATTAACATTCTCTTTTTTTCTAATCTGAATATAAATTACTTCTGCCTTAAGGCAAACTGATTGGGGAAATTCTGCTTAAACGTGCATATTTCCTCTGCATAGATACTCATGAATGTATGCTCAGTTTCTCTCAATTATTTATACATTACAGTTTTTAATTGAAAAACACTTGCCATAAACAATTCAAAATACAAATCAACAATTTATTAGCAGTGGACTAAATAGGACATACCAAGACCAAGAAAATAATCAGTTTAGACTTTTTATGTTCCAAAACAAAAACATGATGTTATGAACTGTTTTTAAGATGTTGTTTACCAAGTATGTCTAGTAATTAATACTTAAACTTCAGAAGCTTGAAACAAAAGTCCATTAAACTCAATAGGAATCTTTCCACCAACTGCTATAAAGCCTTGATTAAAAACTCTAATTTCAACAGTATGGTAAAACTATAGCTATAATCCTACTCCTCAATCTTAATCCAGATTGCCAAAGTCTGTGAGAACTCTGTGGGGGGTTTTTTCCACAACAAATTAATTAGATTTATTTATAAATCCCTTGTGTTCAGTAGGCCTTTCAACCAGAAAAGTCTCTATCAAATTCTAACATATGAAATACACTGCATTTTATCCATGATTACAGATAGAACAATCACACCTTTCTCATGAATTAGGTCCAATTTATTAAAATTTTTGGGGTGGTTGCAGAGAGCTCAGAAGTGATCAACTCTGGCATAACATTGTCCTGACTGAAAAGCAGCAGGAATTTAACATTGTTTATAATTAAGACCAAACTGGATTAAGATGGAACACTTAAAAACCATTCATTAATTTGCAGAATATGGCAGATTTTTTGAAGTGTCTAAGCTTATTTTAGAAATGACTAAGGACACCTGATCAGGAATTCTTTAAGACTTGCAATCAAAAAACCACACAAAGACAGACAAAATTTGGTTGATAGATTAGCTGCATGCTATAGAAATCAGCACTGAGATATCTAACATTGCTATTTGCTTTGCATTCTGTCCCTTTCTCTTACAAGTTCTGCCTGTCTTTAGTCTTTAGAGTCTGTAAGCATTTCTGAAAAAGTATTACCTCCAATTTTGTTGATCGTTATGTGCTAGCAGAATATAAATCTGATGACTAATTCAAAGTCACCACTGCATTGAGATTAACGGCATAATTTTCACGCATATCACAGCTCTCATACCCAGGGGATATGCAGTTTTTGGCATGGCACCGATTTACATTTGGAATTTGTTGTGAAAGTTTTATTGATTGGACTCTACTGTGATACTTATATGCCTTCTCAAAACTAGTTATTTAAATGTATCCAGAAATGTTTCCAAGCACTGCAACCAACAGGTACAGAAAGGTGCGTCTATCCTAGTAAACTCTCTTATCCTTCAAACAGTGTGACTGCTTGCAAACTGCCTCTTAGGAAAAGTCCTTGAAACACTTCTAATTACCAAACTGTGCCCATGAATAATTGCAGGGCAGGAAAGTCCAAGTTAACACAAGCTCAAAGCATGTGCAGGACTATTAACACCATTTTAGAACTAGTCTGTGCTCCAGTGCTCATAGACATCCCTGTGCACTGCTTAATTTACTCATTCAGGAAAGCAACCACGGCCTGTGAATGTCTACCTTTGCTGATAACATCTGAAAGGTAAGCATTGAGATCCTTGCACTATCCGAGGGTGGGAGGACAGATACTTGTAAGAAGATTGTAGCGATGATGTTTTCATCGTTTCCTCCAGAGTTCTTGATGTCATTCTTCCTGCTCCATTGTCCCATAGACAATGTACCACTAACCTATCTTTTTGCAAGGGTTTGCCTTAAGGAAAGAACAGTCATGCATTTGTATTAGAAAAACACCATCAGATATGTTAATTAGTCATCTTTAAACTTCTCTCAAATGCAGAATTGCTTGACAGTACGATTGAAATGTTGGTATCTGAAGTACTGGCTTTAAAGCACTGGCTATATTTGAGTGTGTGTGTACATATATATCCATACATATCACAGAATCATCTAGGTTGGAAAAGACCTTGAAGATCACCTAGTCCAACCATTAACCTAACATTGACAGTTCCCAACTCCACCAGATCCCTCAGTGCTGTGTCAACCCTACTCTTAAACCCCTCCAGGGATGGGGACTCCACCACCTCACTGGGCAGCCCATTCTAACACCTAACAACCTGCTCTGGAAAGAAATACTTCCTAATATCCAGTCTAAACCTTCCCTGGCGCAACTTGTGGCCATTCCCTCTTGTCCTATCACTTGTTACTTGGTTAAAGAGACTCATCCCCCCCTCTCTGCAACCTCCTTTCAGGGAGTTGTAGAGGGCAATGAGGTCTCCCCTCAGGCTTTTCTTCTCCAGACTAAACAACCCCAGTTCCCTCAGCTGCTCCTCGTACGACATGTGCTCCAGACCAGCTTCATTGCCCTTCTCTGGACACGCTCGAGTAATTCAATGTCCTTTTTGTAGTGAGGGGCAGTGATGTCTGTATATAGATGTGTATGTATATATACATGGTACATACCTACACATCCATATACACACATATTTATACAAACACCTGTATTACTTGCAATGCCCTTGATGACTGCTTTTAGAAGAAGTACACTTTCAGATACCTGTTTTTATTATGCTTTTGAATAATATAGAAATATATCTAATTTTGATATAATCTATTTGAAGGAAATAGCTCCTACAAGTTCCTTGTTTCCTCTGGACTGCTTTTGTTACTGATATAAGTTATCCGAAACTTTGGGATGCATATATTTAAGATCTACATCATTTCATGCATGATAGATGTTAACAATTTCATCCAAAACAGACAGCACTCAAATATTGTAATGATGAGCTCCAGCAGTATAAGAACCCATTCAAACTAGCACTAGCCATTACGTTTATCAGTTCACTCAGTCTGTGTTTCTTCTGCAAGATATAACAGTGTAAACTTGAAGTTTACATCTAACTTTAGCAGATTTTACAGTAATAGAACTATCACAGACTATGATAATCTTATTCTCTGATATGCAGAAAAATGCACACATTTATAACAACTGATAGTACTTCTAAAAACACTTTCAAAGCACAAGAATAAAAATGGGGTTTGAAATTAATTTTTCTTATCTGAGATTCTGTCACAAAGCCTGTGCTTACTTGGATGACAAGTAATGCTTGATTTAATATGAGACAAACAAAATTAAAATATGACTTTGCTTTTTCAATGTGTATAAAAAGACATCAGCATGTTTAATAATTCTATTAAACTATGTTTAATAACTATATGAGAAAGTGACTATGTGAGGAAATGACCAAACTAATAAAACAATTTATTAACAACTCCCTGAGGAAAGAAAAATTATGGGGTGAGTATGGATAACTGAACAGGATCATAACCTGGACACTCCTACAATAATTTTTGAGTAGCATCTCATTTGGGTAACTTGTAAACAGAGACCTTATTTTACAGAGTTTTTTAAAGCAGAGGTTAAAAACTCATTCTGCAAAGAACTGCCACTAAAATCTTGTTTGCTCCAAGCAGAATGTTCCATTTGTGTCTGTAGCAGGCTACTCAATTATTATTGTTTCCTTTCCCTTATGTACTGACAGCCACTAATCGCCTGCATCCAAATATCATGACTGAAGTCTACACCTCAAATATTTAGCTTTGAAGATTAATGAACATCAGACTATATCCAGCCTTTAGGACAGGGACCAGGCTGAAAGTCAAAGAACTTTAAATTTGATTACACAAAAATTACCCAGCAAATTTATTGATTTGCTTCCAAGGCAAACAACAATCTTTACAAGTACATGTTTAACTTTATACTCCCAAGCAATCAGTCCTAAGCATATATAGACAGCTTCCATTCACAAGTAATAAAAAATACACTATTGGGTGAGAGAACTGAAAAGAACTGGTACAAGATATTTACATCTAAAAGGATGCACACATGAATGTCTGCAAAACTAACTTCTTATTCTTGTAAATTCTCCTATCTTCCTGGATGCACTATGAACCAATGCAGTTAATATAGATACAATGATTTAAATCAGATGAAAGTATTGTTTAAATGTTAGGCATCATTCACATACCTACATACTTATACCTATATGTGTATATTAATGCATACATACATGTATATACATGTGTATCTATTTCTGTGTATATATATATTCCCATAGGAAGCAGGCATCTGACACATTCAGTTCACAAACAAATTAGATTACAGCTTTATAAATAACTGGGAAAAAAAAGACCATTTAATTTACAAGCTATATCTATCTGTTCTAATATAAAAAATAGCATGTTTAGAATTTTACTTACAATGCCATTAATACTCATGCAATTTTATACAATGCCAACTCAACATCTGCTCTTACACTATTTCTACAATCAGAATTTGTGATTTAATTTTTCATCCGCTGAAAATGAAAACTGCATGGAATACATCTGCTGTCTTTTTCTCAGTGGTCCTTCAAAGCAAATCCTACACTCAGGCTCTCAGCTTCTTCATTTTATCACCTCTCTCTACAGAAGGAAAATATTTGCAAAAGACAGACCCTAAAGATTCAGTCAAGCTTTACCCTGGGCAGTGAAAGTGCACCTTGCTTTATCTCTCCTTACCAGTGTTAATAAGATGACTCTCTTCTGGAATTTTCTAATATCTTACAGCAGGGAAATGAAATTTCCCCTCCTCTGAGCATCTTAAAGTGTATTTCATAACTTTACTTATGTGCTTTTGTAATGGGCTTAAAGATATTTAAGTATGCAACAACTTTTGCTTAACGCATCACAGAAGTAGGAAATACTGAATTTTTTTAGGCAGTGGTTGGATAACAGTAGTGAGTCACACTCGGTATGAGCCTTTGAAGCTACAAATAATAGATAGGGATGTTTGCTTTCATGCACCTTTTTATAATATTACCTTTTAGTAACTGAAGGACCAAGTGAAAAGGTTGCAAAAAATCCAGCAACTTCAATCACTTTATTCTAGCGAGAATCAGACAGTTAGCCTAATTAAGCATTTTTCACTCAAAATGAAAATGACTTGGTTGTGACTGGCTGGGCTTTAAGCAAGTGCTATTTTATCTACTGGGAAACTGGATTTAGCATAACTTCAATTCCGAGAACAATACCGGAATAGTCAAACAGATTATTCTCAAGCATTTAGAGAAAACATGAAAATATTATAGCCAATGCCAATACATCAAGAGCGAATGTCATCAAATCAATCTTCTATTTAAGTTAGTAAGTTGTTTCTCACTGTCATACAACTTTCTTGTAAAGCATTAGGGGAGCATATTTCACCTGCAACCATAGTTAGGTGAGTGCAAATTGCTCAGGAAATCCTATATAGACATTGGTTATCAGTAGTTTATTGTCAGTATGGAAAAAGGTACTTAGTGAGGTTCCACAGGTGCCTGTCCTAGGTCCAGTTTACTACTTAGTATTTTCATTAGGGATCTGAATTACAGGATAGAAAAATGCTTTTTAAATGTTCAAATGATACCAAACTAGCAAGAAGAGAAAGCATGTTGAAGGACAACTTTGGAATTCAAAACAATCTTGACAACTACCTGAAACCACCTACAAAACACAGGATGTTACTCAGTGCAAAAAGAAAGCAACGTATTGCATTTAGGCAGAACTAACTGGTGATCCCAGAATGGGGAACAGACTAGCTAGTTAACAGTTCTTCAGAAAATAATTTAGTGATTACTGAAGGTCAGGAACTGAATAGGAGTATGCAATTTATGCTGAAACAAAGAATGTAGATGTCATACCTGAACACAAATAAAAACACAGCTTGTAAGAAAAGTAATTCTTCTATTTCATTGATCATTGGTATGAACTCAAATTTTACAACTGAATCTAGCTCTGGGTGTTGCAGGCAAGAAAGATGTGGCAACAGTTCAGGGGAAAACAATGTGAATGACCAGCAGTCTACAAAATATGAGGAAATATTTAAAAAGGTGTAATGTTTCAGCTTTAAGAGAACATGGGGAAAAAACAGGATGATAACCTTTCAATTGAAAAAAAAAAAAAAAGCTTCAGGTTTTAAGTTTTATGTCCAGGTTTTTGTTGGGAAATTAGGCCATCTTTCAAAACACACCCATTCTGTCAGACATTTACTGGAATTACACTATTTCCACAAAATATTTCAATTTCTGTGAATCTTCTTTTTTCTGAGAAAAGACATCCTATTTGAGAAACCAGCCACAAGCTGAGCTCAAAGTTGGAATGGTTTCAACCCACAAAGTCAAGCTTAAAAACAAAAACGTTATGACTATATAAATCACATATATTTGAAGCAATGGTTAGGCATCCAGTGCGCTTAGGAATTGGAACTGGAAGATAGGTTTTATTCAGTTACTTGAGGCTCACTCATTGCTTGTCATCCCACAACATGAAAGGATTTTATATAAGCATAGGAAAACACCTTTTTTATAACAAGACTGCTATACACACACAAACCCCTCTGCCATGAAAGGTAATGTATGTTCTTAAATATAGAAACAAGGTTCATTTTGGTATAAGAAAGTAATATTTTTTACAGTGAGAACAATCATTCACTGGAACAGCCTCCCCAGGGATGTGCTAGAGTCCCCGTCACTGGAGGTTTTCAAGATGCGATTGGACAGGGTGCTAAAACAATCTCATCCAGGCTCCCTTTTCCATGAAAGGTTGGACCAGATGATTTTTCAATGTCCCTTCCAGCCTGGGCTGTTCTATGATTCTAGTTACTTCTGTTAATATCTTTTCTAATTTCAGAGACTCACAGTTTGAGGATACAGATACATGAATGGAGAAATGGTGCTTGTGGTAAGGTATAAATCTGAAGGAAACACCCACGTGGCAGTCACGTACAAAGAGGGTGTAATTTTCAGCCAAGAGAAACAGAAGGTAGTTTTTAAAAAGAACACAAAAATATAGGTTGTTTTATCCAAGTGTAAATTGGAGGCAGGATTAAACTGAATCACATATTCATACACAAACTGGGTTGATTTAAAAGAGGTACCTACTGATACCATCCTGTTCAAACACCTGTGGCCCGAGGCAGCATTACTAGTCTCTTGCCAAAAACAAGCAAAAAGAAATAAGATCAAACCCAAAGTACCTCTGCGCTAACCAAATACTTTCTTCAAACTTGTGTTTTGTTTTTCATCTGACGGAGTACTTTCAACTCTAGATGGATTGTCAAAGGAAAGAGGTCTGTGCATAATTATAGACTTCTTTGTCTTTCTATTTGCTGCTCCAAAAATTAGAACTGCAACAGTTTTAAAACTTCTTTTAAGTTACGGTTGCAAATCAATTTTACATTGAAATACTGTGACCTGTGATGAAACACAAATTGTCAGATATGACTGTCTCAATGCTGATACAATGTAGCTTTATGATCTCAGTGACTTACCTTGTTCCTCACTGATGAGGCCCATATTTGCATGTGCTTGTGCCTCTCTTTTCCCACCATCAATTTTTATTAGTTGAGCAGTGTTAAAGCATTGCTCATAAAAGTAATTACTTAACCATTTGTCCTCAGGGTCATTGAAACAGTAGTAGGCCAAGTTAAGCTGGTTATCGTACACCTCCTCATAGTGCCCTTTAAAAACAAAAATTACAATTAAAATGTTAGATTATCATCAGCTTTCAGAAATCTTACATATTACAGCAATAACCATATAATGAAAATGAAGAGCTATTTATATTTCTACCACTCAAATACCACCAAGTTCTCCTACATGTCCACTCAAAGAAATATGATAAGGGGAAAATTATAACCCTACCAATTAGGCAGAATTGAAAATTTATTTTAGCAAAACCACAATAAATTGCTCTCATTTCTATATTCAAAACCAAAATTCAGTTCAATAAAACATGCAAAACCTGGATAAGACTTTGGCTAGTCAAAAGAGAGAAGCTAGAGTGAGCAAAAAAACCCACACAGTCAGTGCTGGAGAAGCATTTGTCTGAGCCACTGTGACCCAAAAAGGCATCGGGAGGTTTCAAAACAGGTCTAAGGTAGCAACTGTGGTGATGGAGGTAAAGAACCAAACAGAACACTCTGCAAACACAATCCATTAATTCATACCATTTTAAATGTTCAAAGTAAGACTAACAAGAAGGCCTTTGAGTTTTCATGTATATTCCAATTTTCAGTACCTTACCACTCTTAGAAATTAAGGACAAATTGAAATTTTACACCTTGCCCTGAAAAAGACAGTTCACCAAGGTATTGCTTTCAGAACACATGCGGAAAGCAGGGGAGAGTCAAAGTCATGGATCTCCTTTATGATCTGAAGAAAAAAGACACATTTAGTCCCCACCCTTTATCATCTCAGACAGCTAAATGAACACAGACTATCCCTAATTTATAAAAGCACTGTAAGTCCCAAATCTAAGTAGTACTACAAAATTATCAACAAATGTATTATTCACAATTTAAAATCACAGAATGAGATATTCTGTGGAATTAGAGTTATTTCTTTCAGAAAAGCACCTTTTAAAAATAATCCACAAAAAATCCTTTTTGGATTATTCCAAAACTGTATTAATTTGGAGTAGAGATCTAAAACTTACCTGACAATTCTTATCATACTGCTTCTCTCTCTAAGGGCATTTGAAATATATAATCCTTACATGATACTGAAGAATCTATGAGATAATAAAGTACATCATGTTTCACATGCTATATGTTTCACAGCTAAATTTATAGCTGGCTAAACTAAATGAATTTTCTTTCCAAACTCTGCTCATAGCAGATGTGAATGGGAATAATTAGCAGTTTTGGTTGGCTACTTACTGTGTTTGTGGCTGTTAAAATGAATGTAAGCCAAACAGCGAGTTCTTAAAAGAATTTTCATGTAGTTGGGTAAAGAAGGAGTTAAGAATCACAAGTGTTGCAGCAGGTGAGAGACTGTTTGGTTAAGCTAGATGTGTGAACAGAACTGTTTTGCTTTCAGGAGTTCTGCAATTTGTAAGCTTTGCTCAACAAAGAGAGAAAAGGGGGAGCACCACACAGAAATCAACTGGGGAAAAAAGTGGTTTCAATACAGGCAAGATCTCACTCAAAGTCCAGATCTTTTCTAAGTGTTTTAAAACTATGATACCATATCAAAATACTTTGATCAAAAGAAGCAGTTAAATTCTCTTCTTTTGTATCTGCAGGAAGAATTGGGCAAAATCCAACTTGCAAAAAGGACTAATTTTTCGACTGTAAGCTCTATCATCTGTGTGAGTTACTTGCATTGTTTGACACAAGGAGCAGCAATTACTCAAAAAGTACTCTGAATGCATCACTAAACCATACAAGAGAGTGTTTCCTCAGCCTCATCTCCAGTATGTTCTGTCTCAAAATTAAAAATGACAGATTATGTGTGGTCTAATAGTAAGTAAATTTCTCATTGTCTGTTGTCATGACTAAGTTCTTTGACTTCAGAACATCTTGATAAAGCTCTTCAGTGTGTTGCACAACACTAAGAACTTATATTCTGTTTTCTGAAAGAACTGTGTTACCCACCTAATCATGTCTGCAGTCAAGAGGTTTATCTAGTATTTGTTTCTTCTTCATTTTTATCTATCTTGGCCATTTTGGAGAACACTGGCTGAATTTTCCCTGCTTAAAATTATCTGAAATCAAGCTGAAATGTCTTTTCCCCATTCTTGAACACTCTCTGGTTTTGTCTTTTGATTTACAAATTCATTCCTCCTCTTTAATGGTAAACAATACTTGTTGCTTGTGCTTTTTTATTTATTATTTTGCTTTCCTATTCATTTTCTCAGTTTTTCCTCCATGAAGCGGTACCTCATATTTCTACCTTTTTAATAATTCCCATTAAAACATATAAAATCATGATTTTTGAACCAGTTTGTGTTATATACTTTTCCATTTCCAGTATTTTAAATAACACCCCTTCTAAGAAATAAGAAAGTTTCACAATCTCTTTAGACTCATCAAAATAGAAATACCCAAGAAATTACATCTAAGAGTATCAAACCTTAGATACAAATTATGAGATGATACCAAAATATACCAAAACATCAGTTTAAGTTTAGAAATTTGGCTTTGAGAGGAATAATTATCAACATATAGACTTAATGTATTCCTAATCAGAACATTCTTCATGGCTGTAAGTTTTCATGCCTTCTGTTCCCCCTCAAGGCTGAAAAAGTATCTCTTAGGTACCTCTTCAAAATACCTAGGAGTGTACATCATATAAAACTTATTCATATATTAGAAATTAGACTATTTTCATACAATAACCTCATAAAATTAGAATTTCTAATTTTATTTTTATATATATAATAGAAATTCATATTTCTAATTAGAAATATAAAACTTATTCATACATTAGAAATTAGATTATTTTGGTACAATAGCCTCATAAAGATCTCTGGAAATGATACTGAAATGGAAGTAACAGAACTGGTTTGGGCTTAATATATCTATCTATCTGTATGTGCTTATATATATATTATTATACATATGTATAGATTTATATGTATGTATAGATAAAAAAGTCAAGACATAGTTGGGATTCATCCAAACAAACCCATTTAGATACCGATATGGGTTACCTAGGATCCCTTTACTCTCAATGAAAAAAACCCAGATACTTCTTGGCTGTGATTTATCTCATCCCAACTTAAACATCTATGGCAGCACAAGGGAGCTGGAGTACCTGGAGCATGAAGGAGTACCTCAAAAGTAAAAGGCAGAGGTTTCCACAATGATCACAAGTATATAAACAAATAACCACGTGAACAGAGAAATACAAAACCTAATTATAACCACTAACATAAAGACAACAATACACATTATGTATAGATTGTAGCTAAGTGAAAATGAACTTAGAAGATACCAGAGCATACATACAAATGGTTACAATAACACAGTAAGGGGAAAGATAATTGGATTGTCATTGGGGTAGAACACTAGATACAGATTTGTTGCTGTTGAAATCTTTGCTATGAAGTATCAAGGCACTAATGCTACATAAAATTACGTAAATAACTTCAGGTAGTGCCCTACAAATCTCGAGAGATGGAACTGACCTGAGGCAGGCTATTGCTACTGCCACAGCTTTGATTGAATGAACTCTAATGTGACCCTCTGATGACTATCCTGCTGGTGAATAACAATGAGAAGTGCACAAAGACAACCGTTTCTCTGTAATTGTCTTGGACAGTGGCTGACCAGATAGGCTGGTCATAAAATAAACCCTAAAAGATAGACTTTTAAAAGCTGTATTGTCTTCTGGATTCAAAGTGTGATTTACTAATCAAGAAATTAATTGAGATTATTCTGACAGGGGTAAAGCTAGCATGTCAGACTTAATAGAAGTGGACTTTTACCTCCCCAGGAGAAGAAAAATATTGGAATAGGTAAATACTATCTTCTATAAAATCTCCCACAGGCAGTTCAGTGTTAAAGCTTTGACCTCTCTAATTTTGTACAGTAAGTCCTCTACAACTGATCATAGAATATACGTAAGACAAGTCATCTTTATGTATCTGTCGATACAAAAAACCCCCAAAACTTCTCTGCACCACCTATCAGAGAGGGAATGATGGCACTGGAAGGTGATACCGAATGAACAAAAAGAGAAGTCTGAATCACATGAGCAACTGTAAAACAGTTCCTGCAAGACAAATTCCTGGTTTTAAGTAAGAAACAACTAAGAAAGCACAGAGACAAAGGTTCATTAATCTTTCAAAAGTTACCTTAATTTCATAAAACATTGGAAGATAAATTCAGGCCTTCCAGAACATTTAAGTCAAAGGATTGTGAGAACACTGTAAAGATTAAATTCTACCCAAAATGGCAGCTACACAGAACAAACAGAACTTGATGAAGCAGATGGTAAGGCCTGATAGTTTATAGTTTTGGACTTAATTGAAGAACTGAAGGAGGATTAAGAACAGATCTTATGGGCAATTATCCAACAGAACAGTTTTTCAATGCCAAATTACCAAATTGAAGGCAGTAATATTTCATAAAAATTAAGCAAAAACCAAATTAAAAGTCATGTTATGTTGCAGTATGTTTTATAGTATTTTTATGTTTTTGTCACAGAATATAAATTTCAGAAAATGGACTTCTTTCATTTTGTTTAATCTGAACTTTAAAAAATATTTTATTTTCATTATCCTTTGCAATGGAAAACGACTTTGTAATCAGGTGTCTATGCACAAAAGGAAAGTATCCCTATCAGATCTCACCAAGATCTTTTTGTTAAACAGAGATTTTTTTAAAAATCCCTTTGACTTGAGCTTAAACATTAAACCTCATATATTAAACACATATAGTATTTCCTGCTCTGCATCAGGATCTCTTCAGGTGCATCTCAACTGTCAAGTAGGATCTCTCCTTGTTATGCTCAAGCTATAGTCCCCGACTGGCCCACTGAACAATATATTTGTTTGTTCCTGGCTCTTCTCGTGAACTGGCAAGCAAACGTACACATGGAACAGAAGATCATTCAAATCCATGGTCTTCATGTTTGTTGTGTTCAGCTAGAAAACTACTAAGTAGTGCAATGCACAGGGATAGTGAGGTGACAGTCCCAACAGAGCTAAGATGAGAGAAGAAAAACTTATAGAAGATCTGCAAGATATGTTAGTGTGATTTAAGTACAACTGCTGCCACATCTGTATGATGTCCTTTGTGACAGGATGTTGTGGGACAAAGAAAGAGAAGTACAGAAATGGTCTTTACAGAAAAGATGAAAACAACATCATGAAGACATCCTGACTTGGTATTTTCCTCAAAGAAGAAAAGAGAGAGGCTGTTGTTCTTGTTAATGGAAAATAGAACTTGTACCTATTTTTGAAATACAGGTATCAGAAAGAAATTTTTCAACATCCATTTATGGCTCAATATTTTCCACTCAGAAAACCACCAGTCAGTCATTTGTTCCTGCCAGATGAAGGCCATATGGAAACTTTTCAACAGCTGGTAACACTCTTCTGCCAGTTCAGTTAGTTGTTTTTAGCAAGTATGACTTGATTATAACTGACCATTCACTCTTGAAGACATATAAAGTAGTGGCCTAAGATCAATTAAGTCACTAGGAGTCATTTTTGATGTCAGAATGAGACACCATTAATCCTGGAAGTTTCATTTTGCTTTTGCCAGAGAGATCAATACTAGTGACTTAGTAGCAAGAGAGCTGATGCTGTGAAAATTCACCCACAAAGATTGAGGATGGAGGCTGTTGGGCCAAAAAGAAGCATGACCAGGAATAGAATATGGTGTTGCAATTGGTTTATTTCCACCTGGATCCATGCATGGCAAAAAAGTCAGTCCCATTTGCTTGTTCAGGACAATCATGCCTCTACACTAACAAGTAGAGGACCAGCCAATCATTCCTTTTTCCAGAAAGTTTACCCATAAGCTGAACTCACACACAAATGGAGAAAGGTTGGTGTGGGTTAGCATGTTGACACCACCAAGTTTCAGGCAGAGTCTCTGTTTCCTAGATATGATGAGGCAGAGTGGTGTACACCGAGCACACTCCTCCCAACACTGCTAGGTACATAAGGGGAATATGTTCAATGAAAGTACAATATACACAAAGACACTAAGGAAACAGTCAGGATATAGTTTTGCCAAGTAAGGATAAAGCTATCTAATGATTCTGATATAAGGCAATTAACTGGTAATCTGGGACACTAAAGGGGGACTCCAAGCCACTGCAGTGAAAACACACTAGTGAAATTTTCTAAGAAATACCACTTCTGTGGAAGTCAATGGTAGTTCTACAGTTGCTGTATTTTGAGAAGGCTTGGCTTCTTTCCTGGGCAGAATCACTTCACTTTTTGTAAGATAATTACAAGAACAATAAACTCCTCCATTGGTCTCTAGCAACTGTTGCGTTTTTCCTGTGGTAAAAAGTAGAGAATGACAAACCTGCTTAGAAAATAAAACAGTGTTCCTCTCCCCAGTCCCCCAAAACCAAACAAAACTATGCCTCCTCCAAGCAACCATTAAAAGAGGTTTTTGTATGTTTGTATTTTTTCTTTTTTAATGCATAACTTCTTTTCCTCTTTTTTTTCCAAAATAGCACGGGTAATATGGTTATTGCAATGTTTCTAGCCCAGCCTAAGGCATAAGCGTGAAATCTTACAGGAAAGCTTTCCACTGTAAAATGCTAAACTCTGTTTTCAACCTTAAGTACCTCAGACAAAGAAAGATTTTCCAATGCAAACACATCAAATACTCATGATTTCTTCATATACTTTATGAAAAGTCATCTTTTACAACAACAACAAATGATAACTCATACTGTCAAAAGTTTTCTCTACACTGAAATGAGGAACAAAGAGCCAAGTTAGTACTTCCTTCTAATTGTGCATGCCTGGTATTGTCTAGAAGAAGGGTCAGCAGCCTGTAGCACATGCACAGATTCAGCATTTAGCATACCACAAATGTTGCACAGGGCCAGGAACCAGGAGCAGGTGGAATCTGAGAAAGGCAACAGCTTTCAGGTCTTAACTCCTACTCTCCAGCAGCTATCTCAATGATCAACTAATAAGCAGTGTCTCGCCCCTTTGCGGCATGTTCATACCCAAGCACAGGTTCTGTGCACTGGCTTTGGCACAGTGAGCACAGTGATTTGCTGCTGTAGTGCTGACTGCTCAATACATGTTGCAGCCACTGAACTGTGGCATCTTCCCTGGTTTTGCTCCCCTGCTCTGCCAAAGTAGAGCCAATGGCTGAGACATCTCTTCCTTTAGTTGTTCTTGAGCTGTAACTTGCCTTGCATTCCCTTCAACTTGTACAATACAAGTAAACCAGCTCACTGATCATACCAGCTCCTCAAGGCCCCTGCTAGTCCTAGGTAAGGATTCAGTTAGGGTTCAAGCTTACATTTAATATGTAATTCAGATGTGATCTGAAGAGCAACACTTTCCAAGTCCTTCTGAAATAATACTGGGACTGGTGACCTCTAATTTGACAAAAAACAAATTTGGCACGCTATCACTGAGAGTCTGGCCTTAGTCTAAAACACATGATTGATGCTTTACAGTATAATCTGCATATTGTCAATCATTCTTCTGGTAGGCTCAGTGCTAACTAAATAAAAGTAGCTACACAATACTTTGACGAGATGATTCAAAGAAGTGGCTTAGTCTAATGAGCGTACAGACCCAACAAGTAAATTTAGCAATGCATTTAAAAAAAATAAGACAGACTGTAGGACCCAAGCAGAGGTTTAAAGAATCAGTCACATTCATATGGTAAAATCTGTGCAAATACCAGGTTTAAATTTAACTTTTAAATATTTTTATCTGAGGAACAGCAACATTACCACTATACCAGGCACACATTACACTGGATGCTGTTCAAAAAATCAAAAATATGAGTAAAATACTTGGATTTCCTTTGTTCCTACTTCTTCCCCATGACTCACCCAAACATACAGAGATATAGAGTCAAATTTTGTCTGGGTCTTAGACAGACAAATAGAGTTCTATTTAGTTGGCACACCTCTGTAGGGTATGGTCATCACTTGTTCACAGGGTGTCAGCAGCCAAAGGATATTTGGTTAGCAACCCTCAGTGTCAGACAAGGATGGACTGCGTCTTCAAGCTCTCCTGGTAACTCTCAGAGCAGTACTGGGTAGGGTCTAAGAGAGCTATGACTCTTCAAAGGGATAGCAACATCAACCTGCCAGCACTGTATTATCCCTTTCAAGGACAGTTATATCTTTAAGTGAAATTACTCTGACCAGTACAATCAGGTGGGCAAGCAGGCAATCAGGTAGGCCATTCCACAGCCTCAAAATATAACTTTCTTTCTGAAAAAAACCTCAGTGTTTTCATACACATGCCAAGAAAGAACTCTATACATCAGATATTGAACTATATAGTTACATTGCTTTAGCATTTATCCTGAATTCTTCTGTAAAAAAACCCTACAACTATACATATTTAAACATCTCTTTTTTTTTTTTTTTTTTAAAAGCTGCTGAGACCTGAACTAGTAAAAAGAGAGGTTATTCCATGATAATGAAGGAAGATCAAAGAATAATTAGAAACTCAATTTTTAAGTCAGAAACATTTATATTATTTGCATCAAAAAAGACCAAATAGAAATGCAGTCAAGTATTGCCAATATTTCTGGTTTTGGGATAATCTGTACCTAGGGCAAAATAACTCTGTCAGCTATTTTTCTGAGAAGCTGCAAGGATTAATGCTATCTCTCTCTTTTTAAATACTTGGGAGGTATCCAAATATAACGACAATGAGATTAAGTTGGACAGAAAAAAACTACATTTTCTTTGCACATAGAATAATATCAGTAATAGCCCATTTAAAAAAAAAAAAGACAACTCCTGTATGATTTGAAGTTCAATCAAAATGCTCCACTAGCAAATTAAAACAGAGAGGACATTCACTAGTATACATAAAGGTGAATGGTCTGTAACAATGTAACACTGCTAAACAAAATGTCACTATTTTCTAACTCAGCACTAAAGAAAATAATTGCGCTTTGATATCAGCCTCCACATTGTGATGGTTGGCACCGATTCTGTTCAAGCAAACAATTTATGTCCAGCATTACAGTGTCCTATAAGTACAAGCTATCAAAAAAAAATGAAAAGATTAGCATATTCTACCAATAAATATGGGAAGTGAATAAATACCTAGCTTTCTCTGTGCACTATGGTAACAACCATAAAACTCTAAACTTAGGAGCAGCAGTTCTAAGCTATATTCACAATTAAGACAGCAACACTCTACGATACAAAAATATCAGGTGAGAAAAATTAAATAACAAATAAGGAAATGATTTAGTAACATAGTGAGGTTTTGTTTTCCACTTAGCACTTCAGGTTCAAAACTGATCCCTTCATGAAATTTAAATTAAACACAAAACTTTGAAGTTATGAAGATTTTTTTTTTCAGAATTTATACATTCTATCTCTTCTTTAACACAACGGTTAACTCAGGACAGCGTACCTGAGACAGATAAACTTTCAGCTAGTCCAGTATCAGTGACATCAGCCACACTGTGAAACTCTCACAGTTTGCAGCCCCAAATATTACTCTTAGCCTTTTAAGCTTGAACTGTGGTGGCTGAAGAGCAAATGCAGGTCAGCTGCTGTTGGGACTGCTACATCATGGTAAATTCCAGCTGAGGTGAACTGCTGAACACTTCTTAAATGGTGTCCACTAGAGTTGTCAGGAGATCATAAGCCAGAGCCCCAAGCAATTTGATTAGAATCAGGGAGTAACTGGATTAGCAGAACTACTGAATTAGTATTTGATGAGCTGTATAATTCATATGTTATCTTCACAGCACTACTAGCTCTAACACCTGCAACATGAATTAGCATCCACCCCTTCATGTGCCAGGTGACTCAAGCCTCACTTAATACAAATAAGAGATTTGTGCAAAGGTTTGCATTGAAACTGGTTAAAAAAAATCAAAACTAACTATACCTTGATCTAGCAATGCAGTGAAGATGCTTGCCAAGTCTATGGGCACAGTCTCATCTTCCATTTTAACAGGCAAAGTTGGGACATATTCTCTCCTAGAGGCAAGATACCACCAATTGTCTGACTGATTGTATCTTGTCTGTGAGAGGTGAAAGACTTACAGAGCCCAGCACACAAGGATTGCTGGGTTTGGTGAGGGACAGGGCCCCTGCCTTTCATCGGGCAGAAACTGCATAGTCAGCAGCATCTTGACTCTCTGGGAGTGCATTTGCCAGTGCTGTTGTCACATATCAGTTTGTAACACTGAAAAAAATCATGCACTGAAGGAACGTAAAATGCTCTCCTCAAGTAGCTGCAGGAAGCAGGCCCATCAAGATAAGCCATATCTACTACTTTTTGAACATCAAAGAGTTGGCAGCATGTTTCTGTCAGGGCAGTCTGAGCGCAAAACTTCTCTTGTAGTCCTGCAAGCTACAGGGGTGCCCATTCAGGTTTTAGTCATACTCCAGACAAATCTAAAGATTCCTTCCAATCATGGGCTGGCTAGACTTCCTGCCTAGAATTACAGTGAATTAAATAAACACGCCCAACTTTTGGCTTTCATAGTAAATAAAAAAAATGTTCATTTAAACTGTTTATTTTACAAGTGCTGGAAGGGTATTTTTGCTGTTCCTTTTATAAATGAAGTTGTCTGTTTCTCAATTTCAGTCAGAAAGCTTAGGTTCCAAACTCACAAGCTTTATGGCAGATTTTCATATTTGTAATGATCAAAATGCAACTTGAAACAAGACAACTATAGTGAAATCAGCTCAGCCGTGAAACGGGATTGCAGTTAGAGCTTTATCTGCCTTCATCCCTACAATTATTCCAAAGGCGGAAGACAGAGTAAGTTATGTTACTATTTATAGTAAAAGGAAATGATAAATATGAGCGCTTAGTAAATATTAGGCAAAGAGAAAATACAGTAATTTGGAGTTATGTCTCCACTAATACCTAGTAATTCACAGGTGGCATGTTACATCTGTGTGCTGTATTTTATTTGACATGTTCACAATCCTTTTTAAGTCAGTCACAAATCCAAACACAGTTAGCAGACAGGGTATTTAATAAAATCAGATTTATAAAACTATTACTGTGTGAAATAGCATTTCACCTATTAGATTTTTCTAATACAAAATCAGCTACTCAAATCAATAGAGAAAGAAAAACAGTAAATAATGAAACTATGAAAAATAATTGGGATGTTATCAAAGCTATAAATACATCAAACATTTCTGATGATATCATAATGCACTCTACATGTTTTCCCCTTTTTTTTTTCTCTTCACAAAACCTCTCCCAATATCTGCAGTTTCTAATCATTTATTCTATAAATACAGCTTAGTTGACTAAGGCTGAAATGTGCTAAGATGCAGTAACGTTTCAAATTCATACATGAAACAATTTGGAAGCTTCCCCCAGGCATTTGTGACTGCGGCTCCTGCTGCTGTGCTACCCACAATCCCCCCATTTACCTGCTCGCTGGGCTGCCTCAGCCCTGGTCAGGAAGTGGCAAAGCTGATCCAGCTTATCAGGCTGCTCCTCCAGGGACTTCTGCTGCCATATGGCTGACCCAGGCCCTGCAGCCTCCCTCAAGGCATTCCACTTCTGTATCAGAGCGAAGAGCTCGGAGAAGGACTCGTGATAACCCTGTCGCAGCATGTCTATGCAGATGTTCTTCTTGTACGAATTCCTGTTACTGGGAATAAGAAAGAGTGATTTTAAGCCTTTAAACCTGTATTCTGTTCGCCACCTTACCAAATAAGTACAGATAGCTAAAACAGCTTTCAAGAAGAGACCTCTGCAGTTCAGCAGCCAGGAACGGGTATTTTTTCCCCCGCTTAAAAAGCGTTCTGCTAAAATACAATTACGAATGTCATACCCTAGGGAAGTAAATATGGCAACAGTGAGTAAATACCAATCGATACATTGAAAATGTGTTAAATATATACTGGTATTCTCTAGCTGGCATTGGTAAAAAAGGCTGACTGATGGGAAAACACCCCCCCCCCATGTTTACATTAGTTCATGAAAACACAATGAACTCTTAGTTTGCTTTAAAACAGTGCACAGGGAAAAATGAGGCACATTCCACATGTCAAAACAATGTATATGTTAAATAGTTTTGCTGTAGGATATGATGGCTTGGTTTAAAACGTCAAACAAATGCTATGCCAGAAACATAATCATTAGATATGATTTTGCTTCTGTTTAGCATATAACTTCAGCTGGGACTGGTTTACTGATGAAAAAGTTTGATAATTTCTCCTTAATTTTAAAATCAAATGATGCAGTGATGAATTTATATCAAAGTTATCTCATTCATAAACTCCTATAAGATATACATATCAAAAAGTTGTGTAATCAAATATTCTCAAGAGGTAATATATCTTTTGAGGTATTATTTATGGAAATAATCAAAATATTTCTTTTATGTGGCATGAAACAATCATTGCATCCTATCCTGGAAAAAAACTATGACTCCAATGGGACTGCCTGCAACACTCAGGTACATATGTAAAGGTTTGCAGGCATAGGTATCTAGTGTGAGAAAACAAACCTTTGTCCCAGTAAAATGGCAAGGACCCAGATGTGTTAATTTGATTTTGTATATCCCATTAAGTTTCCAAACTACTTTCAAGACTGTCTTTTTAGATTAAAATCCATTTAACTTCAAATTCTCAGCAGCTTTAGAATATGGAATTCTGAAAACTGAGATTTACAGTGTATGTAATTCAGATGACCTCATGCTAAACAATAGCTTAATGAGACTAATACTTCAGCCTAAAAAAAGGTACCGCAGTTCTTTAACAATGCCAATAAGATGGAAGTGATGTAAAAAACTTCTTAGCTAGATGTCAATGAAATAAACAGTAATGTGAGATGTAAGAAGTAATCTGCATTACTGCATATTTGATTAAAATAAAATCTATTAATTACTACACAGATGTGCATTAATCCTTCATATGTATTTTTTACATTTCAGCTGCAAAACTGAACAGAAAAATATTACAAAATCCTGATATGATTTAGACTAGACAGTACTGAATTTATGTTTAATATATAAATAGGTGGCTTTTGAGATTGAAAAGCACACATTGTTCACACAGACAAGGGAAAATATATGCTATTCTGTACCAGACAACATTCACAACATTTATCTTAAAAAAGTAAATGAGAAATATCTTTAAACATTTAAATTTTAATTTGCCAGAATATGCGATATTTGTCATATATCAGATGTACAATATATAAAGATACTATAAAAATATTATGTTAATACAGTACAATGTATATGGAACATTTTCTTTTTTTCTGTTTTAAAATTCTCTCTAACTAAAAGGAAATTGCAGAGTATAGGTAAAAAATTTCTACCAAGTTCCAAAGTGCCTAGGACTGAATCCTGCAGTAATATAACTCAAAGCGGTGGAATAACAATCTGTATAGCTGACACACATACATGCATATTTATTTATATAATGTGATCTATATATATGTGTATATGTATGCATGCATTAGATCATTAGATGTGTTGGAAGTAGACGAGAAAGTACTGCTAAAAGATCTTAACAGTGACTAAACAAAACATCATTCAATTAATTTTTAACACCCACTGCATATGCATTGAGCACAGCACCAATATTTGTATAAATAGAAAAACTGTGTCCATATAACATGTTATTTCCTGCAGAATGATGCATTTTACTTGAAGCCAAAGCATGTTTTCCCCACAAGACAGCATTATTAGCAAACCAATAGAGGAAAACAAAACATACAGTAAAATAGGTCAGTTTTAAAAATGAGTGTCAATATTCTTTTAATAAATCCCATCCAAATTAATAAAGAAATTGAAATAATGCTGAAGTAATCATATGGTACAGAGCACATTTTTTTCTTAGGCAAAGATACCTGATTTTAACTCACAAGCAATGAAGCTATCTACAGTATAACCATTCAAATTTTAGAGGCATAAAGAGAAAAGTTATCTCTCAGTTATAATTAAAACCAGAAAATACACAAAGTGCAAAACAATAATACTATTGTTTCCTTAAGTTTCTGCAATATTTAAGCCACAAGTGACTGATCACACACAAACAATAAAATAGGGCTAGAAATGAATTATATTATGGGGATGAATGGTATTCGTGACACTCGAGAGCTTGACACTGCAACGAATTCTGAAATTGTTTCAGTTAACAAAGTGTTTCCAGATGAAAATACCGGTGTCCTTTTTGCCCAACAAAAAACCAGAGTAGTGTGCGTGACAGAAATAAACTTTTCATATCTTGAAATAAACTATAAATCCTCGAGATCCTTGTCATACTGCGTTTTATGATGCCCCGGAGCATGTAAAATGAGAGGTTAAATGGAACACCTCATGTTTCACATAACCAAAGATTATTTCTAATATCAATATCAAAAACTGACACCTAATTAAATGTACATGTCTTATTTTGTAAAATCCAACTGCTAACGGTATGTTTCCACTACATTAATGAACTAGTTTACACTAAACCTTTTGAGCCTTACTACCTAATAAATGATGATATATTATTAAACAAGCGAGTTTGTTTTGCTGCACTGCGTCCACGCCGATTTTAGGTTTCCTTTGAACAATTCCGTTGCTCCGAGAAGCCAAATGAAGACCGACCGGCCTTTCATTTGGTTGGAGACGTTCAAGAGGTTTAATGGTCTCTGGGGGCATCTACTGGAAATGTGGAAAACTGCAGCCAGGACATGTTAATCACGCAGCTGTCAGTGCAGAACAAAGGGACCCGCACGGATTAAATGCCGGGCGCGCAGCACCGCGGGCAAGCGCGGAGGAGAAGCTCGGGGTCGCGGTTCTTGCGCGGCCGCTGACTGGCCTTACGCGGCGCCACCACAGCCCAGCGCCAGAACCAGGCAAACGCTGCCTGCAGGCAGTTAAACTACTCGAGTTAGAATGAGCAGGAGGCTGTGAAACGTTGGCTGTGTTTAATTTTAAAATTGAATTGTGCTATGAATATAAACCTAAAGTCCTCGTTCCCCTTTGGACGATCATAGGTGCATGCTAGGAGAAAGAGATTTCAGATGGATTTTTTAAAAAGAAATGATTTTTTAATGAAATCTGGAGCATAGCTACGTATTTATGGTTAAAACAAAGATACCAGTTAATCTGTTTTTAATTTAAAGCAGATTTATTTTTTTTTTAATCCAGGAAATTCAACAGCCAAAAATCATAATACTTAACACAATCAGAGACGATGCTGAGAATCCACTCTTCTTCTGACTGTACACTCATCACTGAAGCCCTGTTGATGTTGCGCCATGTTTATTTAGAGGGGTTAGGTAAAACAGAGCAATGAGGTCCCCTTAGTGGATCCAGTCAGGGTATCACGCATTTGTCCTACGTCAGCAGTCAGCGCGATGCAGAACTTTATGTGTGAGGTGCTGAAAATTCTGCGTAATTCTCTGTGTGTGTCATGGGGGTGGGGGTGTCATAAGAATTTTTAGCACCAAATAAATAACCACCAAAAGTTAAAAGTTGCCATTTTAGTGGTACCACGTTCTAGATGACAATCTCATGCAGTATAATAGCACGTGGGTGGAAGCAGCTATTTATTGAATGTGGATCTGCAAGCTTGAAAAGGCACTGCTATTGTTAACACTGTGCTTTAAGTGTACCTGGATATTGCTACAGGCATTTTATTTTCCTTAAACTATACAGCTACTTATATAATTTTCTTATATGGATTTCTTTTATTATTATCATTGTTATTCTAAAACAATCAAGAGCCATGCTGAGGAATCACAGAAACATGATTCTAATCTGCCTTTACCAGTGCAAACCCCATAAATACTAACTTTCAGTGAGGCTAATGAAATTACAATTTTTGTTGCAATCTCAAGGACCTTCCTATGTTATGGTATTGTACAAGACTCTTAAACAATGCTGGGAGATCAGGACAGTACCATACTACATTCCCTTTAACTTAAAATCCTGCACAACAAGGCTATTTGCATTCTACCCTTTACATTGAAAGAGAGAAAAGAAAAAATGAAATTAAGAGGCCAAGAGTCAGGTACCAGTGTTAGAAATAATCAAAATAGTCAGTATAGCATAACAATTATTTATCATAAGCTTAATTCTCCATGCCTCCTGTCTGGTATGGTCAATTACAGACATGCAAAATAAATGCGAAGTCTACTATTTTCAGCTGACAGACTATTTTTTTTTTTAGTATCAGGGCTCATATCTTTAGATTTTGTAGGATTTAATTAGTACTATAGGATAATGCCAGCTGCTGATTACAAGTGTGCTGTAGTAATCCCATTTTGTAAGGCACAAAAAGGCATGGATTAAACAACAATAGTGTATAAAATATTAAAGCATACTTCCAGTGTAAAATAATTACTCTCACAATTATTATAATGTTTAAAAACGGTATTCAAATAGGTTTCATCCACTTGGGATTTCCTTCTGCAGTTGGCAAGTCAATGACTGATATAAATGCCTTAGATAAGGATCACAAAATTATGAAAAAATAATAAAGATATTTTTGCTTAAGTTTATTTAAACAAATACATTTTACTTCTCCCCCCACATTTCCTGTCTATAAATCTACAAGAAAATTAAAATTACATCCAATATGTGAATACTTAGCTACTTTCTGTATATGCAAACAAAGCATAAACAAGGAGACAAGACAATTTCCTCACTAAAATTTGAAAAAGATATGCATTAAGTAAAAACAGATAAACTATACAGAACACTAAACGGTCAAGCATGCTATAAGAATTTATAACTTCAGGCTGTTCTGCCTAAGAATTGAAAGAGGAATTATTATTTAGTTATAGCTGAACAGCCAAAAACCATAACGTATTTGCAACCCCGTTAGTGACCCACATCTAAAATATAGGTAAAACTTCTGCAGGGTGTTGTTGAATACAAAAAGCACTTATGCAAATACTTGGTAAATATGGAACCTGAAGATTTGACTATTGCATTCAGTGATGCTGTGACCCAGGTTACGGTGGTATAAAACCATGTACTCGCACTGCTGAAATCTACACTGTCATGTGTCTGGGCTGCAATCCACCAAAGTTAGGTACGTAGCTAACTTGAAAATACATCCGAGTTGTCTGAGTAGCTGAGTTCAGTGTGAAAATTTATATACGTAAGTACTTTGGTGAGTCAAGCTCTCAGTCGGTCAAGGTACTCAGCACATTTTCACCACATACTGCTACTGATACAAAGCTATTTAACTGAATCAGGGCGCAGCCCTCTTTAATCCTAGTTTAAAGACTGTCCATTTAAATACTTTTCTTTTAATGAAATATTTACTGGATGGTAATATGTTAAATTGTAGACTACAGTAATCTCATTAAAGAAAGATTTGAAAGTACAGTAAAATACATTAAGTAGTAATAGATGGTTAGCTTACACATCAGAATTTTTGATTACTAAGGCTATTATATTATATTGGGGTGGGGTGCATGTGATTTAATTCCAAATTATAAAGATGAAATAGCTAATGTCCTAATACAAAAAGCATGAAATCCTCCAAACCCTCAAATGTTATAAAAAGAATTCCCTACCCTGAATAGCAAATAAAACATACTGCATGACAATTTGTACGTACCATGAGAGGGAAGAACATCTACTTGAAGTTGACTTTTGTGACAATTCAGATTTTTTTAAATAAGAAAAAGTTTATGGAGCTATGTATTCAGAACCATTAATAGAAAGATGAAAATAAAGTATATAAGAAAATAAATATATAAGTACTTTATACCACATACAGAGGTACAATAACTTTCAGAATAAGTAATGCAGTATTTTTTATCTACTGCCTCAGCCTCCGACTGTTGTCAAACCACACTTTAACATAAATCATGCAATCAAACGTGGATGTTATAACCTGTCAGTAGGATCCCGCAAAGAACACATATACTGAACTCGCTTCCTTTTGTTCAAAGCTACACTGCCACTTTAATACTACATAAAATGAAAAATTAATCAATTATAAACATCAAAGGATGACACAGAAAAAGTATTCTAAAATGAATGTAAGTACTGTAATAATTAAGAATCCTCATTAACCCAGAAAATGGAAATATAAATTTAGCAATGAACTTTTGGAACATTCTGTCCCTAAACATAAATGCAAAGAAAGCACTAAAAATAAAGATAAAAGTGCTACCTTTATAAAAATGTTCTTCATACAAGAGCACACACACCTGTGATTATGTCAAGCATAATCAGAAAGAAACATTATCTTCATTATTCTTTCTGCTTTGTTTTCTAAATGAATTATGTTCATTAACAAAAAGTAATTCCAACCATATTTTATGGACTATTATTATTTATCAAAATTAAGTATTTCTCAACTTTCCTCTTTTATTTCAGAGCTGACCTAATGGACTGAGAGCTAGAGACATCTGAGTTTGGAACGCTTTCCATTTGACTTGCATGATTATCAGACAAGCCATTATATTTCCCTGCAAGTTTCTTTCATAGTATGTGAAATTATCTTTAGGAAAAGAAAATCATAATTATTTACTTTCTGTGTCTTCTCAAACTGATGCTCTGAATTACCATAAAACCCTATACAAGGCTATGCATTTATTATACTATTGCTATGAACAATTCCCACAGTATTTTTGCTTTTGTTTATGATATCTCATTCAGAACTTACTCAGTAGTCTAAGGACAAATAGACCACACAGCGATTAAGAGGAAAAGAAAAGAGAGGATTTTACACAATTCAGGAGGATTCACTGTGAGAATTATTAGGAAGTCACGATTGTACCGAGGCAAATTAGACTGTCTTTCTTTATTTCAGACTCTTTTTGTATGTTAGAGTTGCTTCAGCTTTATGGAGTGTTTTAAAAATAGAAGTCAGTTGTGTATTGCTTGTACATTATCTTCAGTACTAAATATTGTTGAAATACTGAGAAATGAAAGCACTAGAAAACCGTAAGACCAAACTTAGTAAAAACAACAAGTTACATAAAAAAGGAAAAACTTCAGCTCACTGTGTTCTTCTTTATTAAAGTATGTCATGTATTTTATCTTTGCAAGAGTTTGATGAGTTTTTGCAAGTAAAATTCTGTTTCCTCTATACTTGCTAATAGTCATGAGAATCTGTAGTTTGCACCTTCCCATTAAAAATGTATTGTATTTTTTGAAATTATTCACCCCGCCTTTTATCCAGATCATGTCTTTGAAAGGAGGAAGTAGATAATAAATGGAATAATTCATGATTTCCCATTAAATATGAAACTTTCTTTTGCAGAGTTTAGAAAATGAAGTTCTACATAATGTACAGAAGTTGATTAGAACTTTTTTTAACCTTTTCAAGAAAAACCTTTCACATTACACAAATGCACAGAGAAGTTTCTTTAGGAAAGGCAAACCATTCACTTCTCACACAGGTCTTTAGATCACTGCCTAATTACACTAAATAATATGTTTATCAGGCCTGAAATTCGCAGAGATCATTTATTTGACCAAAAAGAATGTGTGCCTCTAAGTGCTAAAATCTCTTTTTGAAAGTTGTTTAATAAACATTGAATCCTGGTCATGGCAAGCAAGATTGTTAGGAATTATTCAGACAGAAAAAAATACATATTTAAATAATATTGTGAAAGAAATTTAAAATTTATCATCTAGCTCAATAAGTGACTTGTGCCATCTCCCTTTCCACAATCAGCTGGGAGTTTGGGATAGAGTGCCTTAATTTAAAATTTCTTTTACTATGAAAGTATAAATTTCTTTGGTTCTGATTTAACCTTTTCCATAGTTTTTAGTATTTAAAAGTGAAGAAATATCCTCACAAAATGTAAATGAGTTGACACAATATTCCACCAGTTCTCAACCAGAGTAATGTGAACAAAGAGGGTCATAAGGTCCTCACAGGTCATATCCAAAGATTGACATCATCAAGAACAACAAAATCTTGCTAGGATCTGAACATGAAAGGCAAAGAACAGTTTACTTCTTTCTCCTTCTGCTGCTGTGTCCTTCTTTAGCTGCCTTGAGCTCTCCTCTCTCCCTCTGTCTTTATAGGTTATACACAGAGAAAATGGAAGCAGCTCAAATCAGTGCATCACTAGAACCAAGTACTGTACAATCAAGGACTGAAATACAAGGGAAAAGCAGAATCCGCACCTACACATGGTCTGTATCTGAAATTGCCTTTTGCAAGCTTTCTAGTAATAGCAGCTGCCCCTCCTCCTTCCTTGCCTTAATGTCACACCAACAAGATATTTTTTTCCAACGCTTATTCTTGGCAGTGCCCTTCCCCTGTCCTTTGAGAGTCTCACTCCATAACACAGAAATGGTCAAATCCACCTGACAACACAAAATTCCCAAGCCTAAATTATGCATGTTCAAATTGGGAAGCTCCAGTAAAGATTTCAGGTTGTAAAAAAGAAAAGAGGGCAATATGATAAGCTGCCAATGAAAAAAGGTCCCAATCTATTTGTTGAGTAAAAGATTTCATAGGCCACCTATGAAGTCACCTTATTATTTGGTAGAGGTGACAGCTACTAAAAAGTCTGGATTAATCAAAACCCTAATCAGCTACTTGTGTTCAGCTTCCTTAAAGAACTTGTCCATCAGTGCAAAAGACTAGAATGAGGACAAATAGAAAAGCAAATAAATCTAAAACTGAGTACCAAAACTCTCATGATTTAAATAACTTATAAACAGAGGACAAGATCAGAAGCAGCCCATTCTAATAGTAGGGCTTACTGGTCTGTCGTGGCTATGATGAAAATAAAGAATAAAACACCGTTCAAGCTAGGCCTTCTCCTCTCCATCAGCTCACAAACCCCATTCTTCTCCCTTAGTCGCCTCTAATCAGGTGAGGAAGTTTCTTCCTCTTTAGTCTTGAAGGACTGGAGATGAGGTTGAATATTCAGACACAAACTGGTAGAAGAAGTAAGGATGTAGGAAAGAAATCTTTTATTTCCACAAACTTACCTTGAGCACTAACACTTAATCCCTCATTAATTTTCAAAATCTTTTTTTTCCTTAACTCTACTTAGCTGATGCTGACACTGAAAACAGCAGAAACTTGGGGGAGGGGGCAGTAAATAATTTGTCCCTTTTAATTCTCTCACTGAAGAATGGAAAAATAATCTTCTATCAGATGGCACTGACAGAAGATTTAAAATCGATGCCGGGTCACTTTTGTTCTGGACCAGCTGGCTTCTTGTAAAAATGATGCCTCAGGAATTAGTGAATGCAACTCTCTAAGACCTGTACCTGATCCTTTTTACAGCCTTCAAAATCCAACAGTTCTTCAGTGTGGGATTCAGCAGTAAATGTACATGTCTACATCTCAACTGGTCACCCTAAACTCTCTCTCTAAGCAATGGAGAAAAACAGGTGCTTCAGAAGTAGTATTCTAAAGCAGTTGTCTGAATCCTAAAAGGTGGCGCTCAAGTAATCAAATTACTTACTCTTAATTATTTCCACTGATTATATGGAGTGATTAACATAGTCCTCTGGATCAGTTAAACTTACATTAAAATGCCTTTGCTCTTTTTGCAAAGGACAAAGGTTTATGGAAGCACCAGTAATCATTTCTAGAGCAAAAATATTATATTCCAGTTTTCAGCATGCAATCTGCAAAGTAATTTAATGATTGATCTTCCCAGTATTAGCTGAGATGGCTGGCAATTGCTCTGGGGGTCACAGCCCACCAGAATCACAGATTGGTTTGGGTTGGAAGGGATCTTAAAGATCACTAGTTCCAACCCCTGTGCCATGGGCAGGGACACCTTCCACTAGCCCAGGTTGCTCAAAGCCCCGTCCAACCTGGCCTTGAACCCTTCCAGGGAGGGGGCAGCCACAGCTTCTCTGGGCAACCTGTGCCAGTGTCTCACCACCCTCACAGGGAAGAATTTCTTCCTTGTATCCAATCTAAATCTGCCCTCATTCAGTTTAAAGCTGTTACCCCTCATCCTATCCCTACATGCCCTTGTAAAAAGTCCCTCCCCATCTCTCCTGTAGCCCCCTTTAAGTACTGGAAGGCCGCTATAAGGTCTCCCCAGAGCCTTCTCTTCTCCAGGCTGAACCACCCCAACTCTCTCAGCCTGTCCTTACAGGGGAGGTGCTCCAGCCCCCTGATCATCTTAGTGGCCTCCTCTGGACCCGCTCGAGCAGGTCTGTGTCCTTCTGATATTGGGGTCCTGTGGTGGTTTAGCCCCTGCCGGGGTCTGAGACCACGCAGCCGCTGCCCCTCCCCCACAAAGGGAGTGAAATACAAAGCCCCAAGACTGAAATAAGGAAAGGTTTAATACAACAATGCAATAGCAACACAACAAACAACAACAATAACAATAACAGTAATAGTGATAGCAATGAACAGAGCAAAATAGCTACCAAATACAGCAGTTTGAAGCACGATGTACAAAACCACGAGTGCACCGCGCTAGGAAAATGTGACCTGCCAGGATGTGACGTCGGCATGGTATCTGAATAACCCGGCTAGAGCTCCCCCCCCACTGCTGGGGAAACTTAACCCTATCCTGGTTAAACCAGGACAGGTCCCCAGAGCTGGACACAGCACTGCAGGGGGGTGTCTCATGAGAGCAGAGTAGAGGGGGAGAATCCCCTCCCTCAACCTGCTGCTCACACTTCTCTTGATGCAGCCCAGGACACGGTTGGCTTTCTGGTCTGTGAGCACACATTGCTGGCTCACAGTCAGTTTTCCATCCGCTAATACCCCCAAGTCCTTCTCCGCAGGGCTACTCTCAATCCACTCATCACCCAGCCCGTACTTGTGCTTGGGATTGCCCCGACCCATGTGCAGGACCTTGCCCTTGGCCCTGCTGAACTCCATGAGGTTTGCATGGGCCCACCTCTCCAGCCTATCCAGGGCCCTCTGTTTTAGCAATCCATTGTATCACTCAATTTTCTCAGAGGCTGGTGCATGGTAGGGAATGTGATATATCCACTCAATGCCATGTTCTTTGGCCCAGGCGTCTATGAAATTGTTTCGGAAATGTGTCCCATTATCTGACTCAATTCTTTCTGGCGTGCCATGCCGCCATAAGACTTTCTCCTCAAGGCCTGAAATGGTGTTCTGGGCAGTGGCATGGGACACGGCATAAGTTTTCAACCAACCAGTGGCTGCTTCCACCATTGTAAACACATAGTGTTTGCCATGCCAAGTTTGTGGGAGCAAGATATAATCAATCTGTCAGGCCTCCCCATATTTATATTTTGACCATTGTTCTCCATACAAAATGGGCTTTAACTGTTTGGTTTGCTTGATTGTAGCACACGTCTCACATTCATGGATTACCTGTGCAATAGCATCCATGGTTAAGTCCACTCCTTGGTCACGAGCCCATCTATATGTTGCATCTCTTCCCTGATGGCCTGAGGAGTCACGGGCCCAGCAAGTCAGAAATTGTTCACCCTTATGTTGCCAGTCCAGATCTATTTCAGCCACCTTCATCTTGGCAGCCTGATCCACCTGTTGGTTGTTCTGATGTTCTTCAGTGGCCCGGCTCTTGGGTACGTGAGCGTCTACACGGCATACTTTCACAACCAGATTCTCTACTCGAGCAGCAATATCTTGACATAATTCAGCAGCCCAGATGGCTTTGCCTGTGCGCTGCCAGTTGCTCCGTTTCCACTGCTGTACCACCCCCACAGCGCATTTGCCACCATCCATGAGTCAGTATAGAGGTAGAGCACCGGCCTCTTTTCTCGTTCAGCAATATCCAAGGCCAGCTGGACGGCTTTCACCTCTGTGAACTGACTCGATTCACCTTCTCCTTCAGCAGCTTCAGTAACCCGTCATGTGGGGCTCCATACAGCTGCCTTCCACCTTCGATGTTTTCCCACAATGCGATAGGACCCGTTGGTAAACGGGACATATCGCTTCTCATTATCCAGTAGTTTAGTATATGGTGGGGCCTCTTCAGCACGTGCTACCTCTTCCTCTGGTGCCATTCCAAAATCTTTGCCTTCTGGCCAATTTGTGATCACTTCCAATATTCCCAGACGGCTGGGGCTCCCTATTTGAGCCCGTTGTGTGATTAATGCGACCTATTTACTCCACGTGGCATCAGTTGCATGGTGTGTAGAGGGGACACTCCCTTTGAACATCCAGCCCAGCACTGGCAGTTGGGGTGCCAGGAGGAGCTGTGTTTCAGTCCCAATCACCTCTGAAGCACCTTGGACCCCTTCATATGCTGCCAGTATCTCCTTTTCGGTTGGAGTTTAGCGGTCTTCTGATCCTTTGTATCCCCGACTCCAAAACCCCAGGGATCGACCCCAAGTCTCCCCTGATGCTCTCTGCCAGAGACTCCAGGTAGGGTCATTCTTCCCGGCTGCAGTGTAGAGCACATTTTTAACATCTTGCCCTGTACAAACTGGCCCAAGGGCTACTGCATGAACTATTTCCTGCTTAATTTGTTCAAAAGCCTGTTGCTGCTCCAGGCCCCATACAAAATCATTCTTTTTCCAAGTCACTTGACAGAGAGGGCTGACAATCTGACTGTAATTTGGAATGTGCAGTCTCCAGAAACCCACAACACCCAAGAAAGCTTGTGTTTCCTTTCTGTTAGTCGGTGGGGACATTGCTGTTATTTTATTAATCACCTCCATTGGAATCTGACAGCATCCATCTTGCCATTTTACTCCTAAAAACTCGATCTCTTGTGCAGGTCCCTTGACTTTACTACGCTTTGTGGCAAAACCTGCTCTCAGAAGGATTTGGATTATTTTCTCCCCTTTCTCAAAAACTTCTGCTGTATCACCCCATATAATGATATCATCAATGTACTGTAAATGTTCTGGGGCTTCACCTTGTTCCAGTGCAGTCTGGTTCAGTCCATGGCAAATGGTGGGGCTTGTTTCCACCCCTGGGGCCGTCGATTCCAGGTGTATTGGACACCCCTCCAGGTAAAAGCAAACTGTGGCCTGGCCTGCATTTGCTGCCAGAGAGATGGAGAAAAGATGCGTTGGCAATATTAATTGTGGCATACCACTTGGCTGCCTTCTACTCTAGTTCATATTGAAGTTCTAACACGTCTGGCACAGCAGCACTCAGTGGTGGCGTGACTTCATTCAGGCCACGATAGTCCACTGTCAATCTCCACTCTCCATTAGACTTCTGCACTGGCCATATGGGGCTGTTAAAAGGGGAGCACATCTTGCTGATGACTCTTTGGCTCTCTAGCTGACGAATCAGTTTATGGATAGGGATTACAGCGTCTCGATTGGTGCGGTATTGCTGTCGGTGCACGGTTGTAGTGGCAGTTGGCACCCGTTGTTCTTCAACCCTCATTAATCCCACAACAGAAGGATCCTCTGATAGACCAGGCAACACAGACAGCTGTTTAATTCCTTCTGTTTCCAAGGCAGCTATACCAAAAGCCCACCGATACCCTTTTGGGTCCTTAAAATACCCTCTTCCGAGATAATCTATGCCAAGAATACATGGAGCGTCTGGGCCAGTCACAATGGGGTGTTTTTCCCACTCTTTTCCACTTAGGCTCACCTCGGCCTCCAATACAGTCAACTGTTGAGACCCCCCTGTCACTCCTGAAATACAAACGGGTTCTGCTCCTTTAAAATTTGATGGCACTAGAGTGCATTGCGCACCAGTGTCCACTAGAGCCTTATACTGCTGGGCGTCAGACATGCCAGGCCATCGAATCCACATGGTCCAGTAAGCTTGGTTGTCCCTGTCCTCTGCCTGGCTGGAGGCAGGGCCCCTCTAATGTTGGTCATAATACCCGCTAATGACAAATGGGTTAGTGTGGTGTGCACGGGTTTCAGCCTCATCTTGATCACTCACTTCTTGTGAATACAAGTCAGAAGTTCTTCTCATAGGATCATGAGCAAAGTCAACCTTTCTGCTCTGTTTGGGCACTTGATTACTGGAAACCGGAGCAGCATTTCTCCTGAAAGGACCACGTTTTGTACTTGTTCTTCCTTCCAGCTCACATACTCGCTCTTCTAGAAGGTAGGTAGGTTTTCCATCCCATTTCTTCATGTCTTCTCCATAGTCACACAGGCAATGCCACAGCTTCCCCCGTGGTGTGTACCGGTTCTCTCGAGTAGAGAAACGATTGCTCCTAATAGCCAAGATTCTAGTCCGTGCAGGTGGGGAGTAGGACATGTTCTCTTTAAATTGCTGGAAATCTTGAGATAATTTGTTCACAGCACGATGATGGGGGAAGAGACACTTTCTTCATATTGTTGTAGTCGGTGAGCCAGTTCATTCACTGTTGGTCCCTCTTCGTCTTTCCAGTTCATTAGTGCTAATGCACTGGCATATGATGAGGGTGTGCTCTGTATAAAAGTCCTCCACATGGGCCGGGTGCATCGGACTTCATCTGGATCTGTGGGTAGCCGTGCATTATCTGGGTCATAGTAAACTACCTCCCGCACAGCTAGCTTCCTCAAGTATTGAATGCTTCTTTCCATAGTGGTCCACTTACTTGGTCGACATGCAAAATCTTCCTTGAAGGGATACCCCTCCCTCACACTTGACAGAAGTCGCCTCCAGAGACTGAGATTTTGTGTCTCCTTTCCAATGGCTTTGTCAATGCCCCCTTCCCTAGACAGGGATCCCAGCTGCCTCGCCTCCCTGCCCTCTAGTTCCTTGTCACTGGCCCCGCTATCCCAGCATCGGAGCAGCCAGGTAACGAGCTGCTCATCTGGATGGTGGCTGAAATCTTTTCTTATGTCTTGTAACTCACTCAAGCATAAGGATTGGGTGACTATCACTGGCTCTGCCTCCTTCTCCTGTTCTTGTGATGGGCCTGGTTCATCATCACCCTGTACACTGCGAGGGGATTTTCTTGTGTATTTCTTCTTCTGTATGGGAGCAACTGTCATCCCTGGGCATGACATCACATGGTATGAAATACTCCAATGAAAGTTAACTCCATCCTGGTTGAAACCAGGACACTCTGGATGGTACATCCCTTCCCTCCAGCATGTCAACTGCACCACATAGCTCAGTGTCGTTGGCAAACTTGCTGAGGGTGCACTCATGGGTTGGTCCTCTGGTTCAGCTGCAGTACCTGTTCTCGGGCTTGTAGTGGCTGCAGTTTCTGTTACTTGGTTACCAGGTGCAGAGCCCTTCTCTTGCTCTTGAGGGTGCTGAACAGTGTTTAATAGCACTCGGTAAGCGTGGGCTATGCCCCTGCATGTTGCAGTGAGCTGTGCCTCCCTGGAATTACCCAGGTGACAACATACTTTTTCCAAATATTCCACTAGTTCTTCAGGATTCTGCACCTGTGCAGGAGTGAAGTTCCAATACACTGGAGGTGCCCACTGTTCTAGGTACTTGCCCATTCTACTCCACACCCCCAGCCACTCATAATTCTCCAACCTTGGGGTAGGTTTCCAAGTGATACTCTTAAATAGTTGCTTAACCCTGAACAAAACCTGAACCACATGCAGGAACACACTAGCTCCTAACAGCATGGCAACCATGTTTATGTCAACATTCCAAAGATATTTGAAGTCCCCAAATTTCTCAAACACAACTGTAAATAGCCTCAGGGCCGATGACTGCACGCTATCGTAGATGAGCATCACATAGTACAACAGAAACAAAATCTTAACCCAACTCTCACGGAAGGTGAGCAACAGCATAGGAAACACATATTGCAAATGAGGTGATAAGATCTTATGGAGCCAAGCAACCCACATTTTTCCCATTTTGTTGTTATCTAAAAAAAAAAAACCCTCAGTGCCCCACATTGGGCACCAAAAACTGTTGAGGTTTGAACTCAGCCGGCAGCCAGACGCCACGTGGCCAGCCGTTCACCTCCCCCCTCCCCAGTGAAATAGGGGAGGGACAAAAAGAAGAGAATTCGTAGGTTGAATAAAAAGAAAAAATTTACTAAATATGACAAGAGAACAACAGTAACAATAATGAGTCCAAAAGGAAATGGGTAAAATGCAGCAGTGGCTTACCGAGCGCAGCGACCGCCCCCACAGCAACATGCGACCAGACCTGAACCCAAAAACAGTGCGCACCTGAGAGAGCCCACCCACCTGTATCCCTGGGCATGACATCACATGGTATGAAATACTCCAATGAAAGTTAACTCCATCCTGGTTGAAACCAGTACACTCTGGATGACACATCCCTTCCCTCCAGCATGTCAACCGCACCACATAGCTCAGTGTCATTGGCAAACTTGCTGAGGGTGCACTCAATCCCACTGTCCATGTCGCCAACAAAGATGTTAAACAGCGCCAGTTCCAACCCCGACCCCTGAGGAACGTCACTCCTCACTGCTCTCCACTTGGACATTGAGCTGTTGACCACAACTCTTTGAGTGTGACCATCCAGCCAATTCCTTATCCACCGAGGGGTCCATCCGTCAAATCCACATCTCTCCAATTTAGAGACAAAGATGTTGTGTGGGACAGTGTCAGATGCTTTGCACAAGTCCAGGTAGATGACATCAGTCACTCATTCCTTATCCACCAGCACTGTAACCCTGTCACAGGGCCACCAAATTCTTCAGGCACGATTTGCCCTTCATGAAGCCATGTTGGCTGTCACCAATCACCTCCTTATTTTCCATGTGCCCTAGCACAGTTTCCAGGAGGATCCGCTCCATGATCTTACTGGGCACAGAGGTGAGACTGACTGGCCTGTAGTTCCCCGGGTCTTCCTTTTTTCCCTTTTTAAAAATGGAATGAAAGCCTTTGACTTTTTGTGTTCCAGATAATCTTGATGTGGACCTGCCTTCTGGTGAATTCTAAGCAGAACAATCCACTATATCTCACAAACATCTGATCAAATGCATATAAGATAATAGTGTCTCCTGCCTGAAAAAGTCATATCAGAGCATGTTGTTACTGACACAAATTTATCAAGGCAAGCTTTCCATAACACACTGATCCACCACTCACAAGACAGAAAACAGAAATACAAATTTTCTGCATCTCTAGGTCAGTCTGTACTGTCTCTGTATAATAAATTAGATGTCACCTGACTACCAATGAGTCTTGAGTGAGGACACTAGAACTCCATCATATGATTCACAGAAATACATCTAGAAAAATCGCTAATGTAATATTTTTTTGTTACTACTAAATAAAACTGTTCCTCTCATCAAAAAGATTTCAAAGTCTCTCTTTCTAGCCTCTAACTCTTTTTTGATGATAGGGTCATCTTTGGACAACTTCCATTTGTATGAAGTGGAAAGAACTGCTACTTGATCTTTCTGGCTCTGACAAAAAGATCAGAAAACAGGAATGACAATATAAAATTCCGGTCCATTCTAGGCTCCAAACTCATTTGAAGATTCAACCCTGGAATCAATCTCTTGATGCCTTACTTTACAGCTCATCATGAACTTTTTGACTCTTAGATCAGTCATAAGGACAATTTTTAATTTTTATTGCAACCCGATTTTGAGCCATTAATGATTTGGTGAGTCAAGACCAAGACAAGAACAGAAAGTATCAGGGAAAGCACCCTGAAGGTCAGTGGAGTCAGCCAACTTTGTCATAAGCTTACGAAAGCCCAATTCTGTGGCAAGAAAGCAGTCACATTCTGCATTAATGGAAACATTTACTTTCTTTCCATTTCCAGCTTCTTACACCACATTCACTTCTTCTTTCAAGTTAAAGTCTTAGAGAAGGAAGCAAAACAAAATCAGTGAAAAACCCAAAGCAATATACTGTTTTAATATAATTAAAGTACTATCTTTCTTAAGCACTGTTTTTTCTTCCCCTTCTATCGTATCACCCTGGGACAAAAAATTATTACAAAGAAAGAAAAAGAAAAACATCTCCACATTTTTTCACAGAAAAATGGTATTATAACATAAGAACACTTAATGGAATTCTTCTCATTTGCTGAAGTTTGGAACAGAGTACAATAATGTATAATAAAAGGATACCTCTGTTTCCTTCAACTACGAAGAAACTAGCTTATCTTAATTTTAAAGAATGTTGTGAAGGATACAATTTTAGGGAACAGCTTTAAAGAACGATGCTTGTTTCCATAAATGTGATACTACCCATACATTCCTTTATTTAGGAATAAATTTGATATCCGCCTAACATGCACCAAAAAAAAGTGTGGCTACAAGAATTTGTCTTGACAAAAAAATGACTGACTTATTAAGTTAACCTCCATATTAAACAAAAGTACAGATATTTAGGTGGCAAAAGAAAGATATCCTATCCTTTTATAAAGAAGTGAAATAATCTACTTCTGGAATGGAAACAATATTTAAAAAACTACACAGCATAAGCTTTGCTCACATGTTTTTAATAAAAACATCTGTTGTCTGCTGAGACATACATTGATTTCAGGAAGATCATTTACAGATATGGCATTGCCTTGCTTTATAAATTGTCTTAAAATTACAGTTGATGCATTTAGTTTTCTATAACTAGATTAGTCTAGTACTAATATAAGTGTGTAGCTGCTAGTTTGTTGCCATTTGTTTGCTCTCAAATGATTGTATCAGGTTTATGGAACAGCATTAGTAAATTACATACTATATATATGTAATTGATGACTTATTATCAAAAGCAAAAATTCTGAGAATAATTAAATACACAGAACATGAATGTAGTCTTTTAAAATATGCACTTAAAAAAATCTCCATAGAAATACACCAGAAAACATATATTTCAGTTTAATCTTCTAAGAGGCTTTGATAACTGAAAACCAGCGTATTACTAAATGGTAAGGAAACACCCCACTTTGTGTAGGTATTGCAGAACAGATGATAAAATTCTCACTTTATTGTGGATTCCCTTGCTGGTTTTCTTTTCCACAACTTCCAGACTTAGGGTTTGGATATAAAAAGAAAAATCACATAGGAGGGGTTTTGGGGTTGTTTTTCTTTTTCCGGCTTGTTTGTTTGTGGGATTTTTTTGTTGTTTTAATAGCAGTAAAAGGCTGACCTGATCAAATCAGAGCTGTAAAATGCACTCTGGAGCCCCAAGGCCTTCCTAAAATAGCCGTGACTTCCTGTGCGATCACAGAGAGAACCCTTCTGTCCCTTGCATGGTGTGTGTCCTGCGGAAATCCACCGGCGATGAAGACTGAAACAGCTCACTGGGAAGGCAAGTCAGTCTGCAACAACTGTTGCAGTGTACTAACTACAGCAGCACCGCACAACTGGTGCGGAACTAGAGTGACAGTAAGTGAATGTACTTATTTCTGTGCTTGCTCCCTGAGGTCGGGTACTTTTTCACCCCTCACAGTGCAACTATGTCACCCTTAGTTCAGGGGACAGGACCTCTGTCAACACAGCATTTGCTCAGGAAGGATCTGTTCCTTATGTTGGTCCAGCTCATGCAGAATGTGACCGAGTCACAGACCAATCTTAGGTTCCTTGTCTTTAAGCAGGGAATATCTAAACCAGCTATGACACCTAGCATGATTAGTATGACAGCATGATCAAAGGTAACTGTCCCACATGAACCATGTGTACTCACAAAGCAGTAACATGGCACTTCCCACTGCCTCACCTAACTCACTTTCCTGTCACTGTCAGGCTGCTCTCTCCCACAGACTGTGACCATGATAACAGAGTCTCTCCTACAGAAACAAAGGAGCAAATTGAACTTTGCAAACCCTAGGATGACATATTGAGAAGGTCCTGCCCAATTCCATAACTGAACTAATCTTTAGTCCATCGTCTTTGAACCTCGTCTTAATCCAAATAAAAGAAGTGCAGTACAAGTTTGCTTTAGACTGCTCTCCTACATCATCAGACCAGACACATTACAATCTTTCTACTGACGGTCAGGACACTTATCAGCTTTATCAAGTTACCACTGTGAAGGCAAATTGGATATGTATCACAGGAAAGCAAAGTGTGTCTGCTGGCTGAGAATTATATGGTATGGCCTTAGGATGCTGTCAAAGTTATCACCCCTGAACTCAAATCCGTTAATTTTCCAGATTTTCATTTGAAAGTTTTTAGGGAAAGGTCGCAGGTACATTCTTAGGCTAGGAAGGAGAAAAGAGGCATGTCTTGCAAGAAACTAGCTGGTTGAATTCCTGTCTGACTGATAGAATGTTTTTGTGCTGCAAGGGTGATCTTGCAATATTAATTGTTAAGGTGCCTAGAGCCCTTGTATACGCATCTTTTTATTATTTAAATATTGAAATAAATAAATCATCTCACTTAAGCAACCAGCAATTCAGATTTGTTAGAATTCTTTCATTAATTTTGATGGTGCTGAACCCCAGATCTGTTAAAAGACTCCAGAAGAATAAGTCAGCCATAGTCTCTTGTAACTTCTAAATGTAAATACCTCAGCTGTAAGAAAGCAAAAGTTATCGACATTTCTTTCATTCATTGGGTTTTTAAATAACTAATGGTGTCTTAAATGCTTCATGGCAGAAGTCAGCACTTGGGCTTGGCTAAATAATAATTCAGAATTACAAGAATGTGTATGTCGGTATACTAAGCTTCCACCCCAGAGGAGATATTTCACAGAGACTTAGAAAAAAAAAAGAAAAAAAAAGCAGCACAATTTCAAATATAATTACTGACACAGTCTTAACAGTAATGTTACAAATGTGATATAATACTTTGGTAAATATACAAATTAGTAAAACCAAGCAGTTAAATGCTTTGATATATTTAAGATCAGGAGAAATGAACCATCATTATTTAATATCAACTTCAATTTTTAAATGCCAAGTTCCACTAAAAAGGGTAGGGCCTAGGGAACTTTAAATTTAAATGATTATGATGACTAGAAACAAAGGAAACAATAAACTTATGGATGTTAAAATGCCTCAAAAAAGCCAACTTACGCAGCAGCTTCTTGTTTTGACATCCCTTTGATATTCTTCGCCAAATAATCATCTATGTCATCTTTGTCTTTGATCAAATGAATCCTAAATTTAAATAAAAAAAAATTAAAAGAAACACTGTGAGGTGCTAACATAGACTTCTGCAGCATATATAATATATTAGCATTGCCAAGTAGAGCTAAAACCCGAAATATCGACAAAGTAATATATCAGATATTCTATAAACATATACAAATATTTTTTAATTTTTTTGGTCTGTAGCTATTTCAAATCTTTATTTCTGAAAGAAAACAGAACTGGTATTAGTTTTCAAGGATCTAGTTATCTGATATTTCTATCTAAACTAGAAGAAACTGTGTATTACCTAAATCAATAATTGCTTAAGCTATCCACATTTAAACGGTTTTCTAAACCAGAACCATTACACTTTTGCATTATCAGTATGGACCAGAGTGGCCAATCTATTTTGTATTTAAGTTTTTCAAAATTAAAACCAAGAAAATCAACAAAAAACAATCCCAGACCCAGCTCAAAATGCTTTCCTTAGAGCAATGCAGATTTCTAATACTGCTCTCAGCTTTCCACAGTTTGAGCAGCATATTGCAAAAGGTGGTCCACTAAAGGGGTAAGCCAAAGGGCTTTAGAATAAACAGCAAATTTCAGGATGCATGGATCCAATTTTTAAATTTGAACTGGATATTATTTCACTTTTCACTTGAGCCATCATCTTTTTGCATGTCCACTCTGATACACGAGAGGCCTTGAATTTTAAAGAATAATATGTACTTACTGGCTATAAGGTGTATTTAAATAGATTCTGATATCCCAACTGTAGAGGGCATTATCTTGATAAAAGTAATGTGAATTTATTTTTATTCTTCTTTAAAAGAGCATAAAGATTGTCTGGTTAATCACTCAAAGATAAAAGAAATTCAACATTAGTGTTCCACATAAATCTATTACTTTCCTCTTTCTCTGTCTGTATTACACTGCTGTCTTTCATTACAGGGATGAGAGTAAATTCTTTTCATAATGTTAGCTAATATAAGCATCATGCTCCTTATTGCTCTGAGAATACCAAAGACACTTTATGAAGTTCATTTAAATGAAAACAAAATAGCTAAGGAATGTAGAGATATTTTGACATGTCTGTGTTTAAAACAATGTAATAGTGAAAACTTCCGACACAAATATGGCATTTGTTCCAGAATTTGCTACTACTGAGCTGCACCAACAGAGGCTTATGCTTGCAAGCTGCACGTAACACAATCCATGTGAGTTGCTACTGACCATGCAAAATGTACAACTTATGGATATTGTCACGAAAATTTGGTTATAACCAATACCAAAATTTAATCAGTATCAAAAATTTCACACCAAAATAGTCACAATTTAATGTCATTAGGATAATGAAGATAAGGTAATTATTGTATATTTTAAACTGATGTAAAACATATTTCCAGGTACAATAGGTTTATATGAGGTAATAGAAAAATTGAAAAATAGTATCTCTGGGTAATTAAATATATTCAGTAGACAACACAAAAAACCCTGGCTGACCTTTGTACTTGAAGACTGCAAAAATGAGCTTTCTGCACATCAGTAGCCCAAGGGAACACAGCAGCTATGGGGAGGACGGGGTGCAGGGGAGTGCAAACCTCCAAACTGAAACAGTCGACTACAACAGTCAAATTCCTAGGCATCACTATCAGCTTGCTGCAATTTAATCTACACTGCAGTTAAAAATCATCTCAAACTGGAACACAGGAAAGCCTGATGCCTTCTCATTATCTTCTCAAAGGTATTTTAATAAAAAACCATCAGGGGAAAAGTCCCTAGAATCATTGCAATTTAAAATGTCATCTGCCTTATAGTCAAGGTATAAATTTCTGAGTTCCAATTGGTAACACCCTCTAACTTAAAGACAACTACAGCCAAGGGGAAAAAACCAAAAGCAACAATTTGCAAACCAATTACTGTTTACATAAGTTCTGCATTGGACTGATGCAACTACAAACATGGTGACACATCATGAAGAATTTAAGTTACTAAAAACAATGAATACTTATCTCCTCCTGGCTGTTATTATCAATGATGTTAATGTAGCAATAACAAAGAAAAGACAGGCAGATGATACATAGGAAAAAGTACACAGAGAAAATTCCATCATCTCAAATAACTATTATTTAAAATGGCTTGTTATATGCAATGAGAATTAAAAACAATATACGTAATTAATGTGAAGAACTGAGACTGTGACTTGGAATGGATATTGTTTCTTAATAGAGAAATGAGGGGAGGATGGCGCTGGCTAAGACATTGTTTCTTTTCTTCCAGAAATTGTCACTTGCTTTTTCCAAACTGTTTTAGCCTTATTTCTCCAGTGTTTCCATGATGACTCACCATATTTCATAAATAGTTCATAAAAAATCTACTTCACCTGTAAATTGGCTTGTATTTAATTTTAAATCACTCACTTATTAAAGACAAATATATTTTAATCCAATGGACACCTATTCCAGAGTTAACATTTTACACCATGCATTCCTATAGCTACTTCTGTTATGAGTCTACACAGCAAAAAAATAGCTACTGATTATTTTTAGAAAGAAACTTCATGATAAGTACACCTGACTTTTTAAATAAAGAACTGAACAAATTCTCATAAAGGACCAAACTGATGCTCACATAACTTTCTATCCCCACTGCCTATTCTGCTAACTCAGACTCCAGTTTTCTCAACATTTCCTATCAAAGAAAACAGCAGAACTTGTCTTGCTCTAATCACTAGGCATCTAACAGCATGGTCTAAACTATTACTTTGCTGCAAATAGGCACAACTTCTATAGGACTGCTGCAGAATAACCTTGAACATGAAACAGCCCAAGTAAAGGGAAGAAACAAGACTACCTCTGGGGTGAGTTCTTCAGCAATGTAGATATTGGGAAAAGTGATGGCTGTAGAACATGGCCTCAGCCATAAAAGATTTAAAAAAATATATAAAATTGTAAGACATTGCTGTATGTCCTTATTCTATCAATGTTTGAGAGGACACCTATCAGCATGAGCCCCTCAGAAAGACTTGGCCCAAGGATGCCATGTTTCTAGATCCTTACTGCTTTTAGACACAGACATGGAGCTGCTGAATTCTGAGATGCCAAAGGCTAAGGGGGATGAATGCAGGATTGCAGAGAAAAAAATAAAAAAATAAAAAAAAATAGGAGGAAGAAGAAGAAAAGAAAATAACCACATTTTTTTCTGAAATGGAGGTGATTCCAGGAAAAAGAGCACAGTGGGGCAGAATAGTAACTGAGACACCAGTGCACACTGAGGAAGACAAAACTATATGGATACAAGTAACTAAGAGGAGAAATCAGTGCAACAGAACAGAAAGCCATGTAGGCGTGTGCAAGATGATGGCTTGAAAGTATTACGGCATTGTTGTTAACTCAGTTATTAAGTACAGGATAATGTTTTTTCAAGCCAGTTTTATTCATTATATTTTGAGAGATTCAAAACTGTTTTGTGACTGAATGAAAAAACAAATCCTCTTTTTTCATCCAAATAAGCACATTTTCAATGACCTACATTCGTATCAATGCTAAATGGAAATAACTTGCTATGGCTTTTGAAGTGGTTTTGAAAAATCGGGATGAAATATCTACTTTAAACACAACACATTTCCTATTTTGTTTTTCTTTCCTTTTAATCATGAAACTTTCCTAAGAGAGAATTTCCTTGCCTCTGATTTTTGCAGTTTTAAATATTGCAAAAAAGCAAACATAATTTGTCACCTTGCCATAGCTGATTGAAGCTGTTCACAGTAAAAATGATACTCTGAAAGAAAAGAGGTACATACCTTGCAAAGTCTAATGAGGAGCAAAAAGTCTGCTCTATGAACCTGGGATGCTCCCCAGAGCCTTGTAGGATTGCTTGAGGCAACACATTCATTTTAACTAAAACAAACAAAAAAACCCAAAGTTACTTGAAACAGTGCCTTCAGAGTGATGAGATTTCTTATTCTTCTTGTGCTGCTTTCCAGTCAACTCTCTTTTATTTCCAGTGCGTTATGTGTAAAACCGAACTCCGTTTCCACACAAATCTTTTCAGGCCTCAGCATTACTTGAGTAGGCCATAATGCATAGGAATGGCCATGATCTTGCTTTCAATGGTTTTCTCTCTTTCATTGGAGTGCTTTTGATTTGCACAGGGATAACTGATTCAGGAACCTGCATGTGATTCCCTGTGCTTCCTCAAGTCATCTAGGTCCAAGTATTAATAATATTTTAAGTTAATACAGAAGGTGGAGAAATGATTGAACATGCAGTGTGCAATGCAACAACAAACACTGTATTAACGTTGTATGTAACGTTATATAACGTGTATATAACGTTATATAACGTGTATATAACGTTAACTATTAACTATTAATAGTGACAATCATTTGAATAAAAAATGTAGGCAATGCTATACTTACAACACAGGGTTGTACTTAAAACAAAAGCCGAAAGCCCCACAGTTATGTAGAATCGTATAGCTCGTCATTTTGAAGTACATAAATGATAATAGGACTTTTTTGTCATATAGAGCTACTGCGTTTTTTCCCCAAGTATTCAGTCTACACTTCCTACCATTAAAGTTTCAGCTGCCAGTTCCTTCATTTTGCATGTCTGTGATCTGAGGACGTTAGCAGCAGGAGCACCCTTACTTTTAAATTTGGTTTAATGTAGGTATTGCATGCCCTGCTGGTAGGCCTCAAGGCACAAACTTTTAATAGGAATGGGAAAACAGAATACCATGGGGAGGGGGGGAGGGGAAGAATTTAACTATTTGCTACATTTAGTGAAAGGACATTTATTTTATGGGAAATAAATGTTAGATATTAATCAACTTGATACTGAATGATCAGCACCAGACTAGTAGATATTTTATATATTAGCCTTCCTGGGATCAAAAGCCGTTTCATTGATGCAATATTTTGCTACAGTTATAGTGAAGTAATTTTTTTGGTGTTACTTAGAATAGAATAACAAAGACAAATATAGGTTGAAAAGATGACAGAATATGATATTCCCCCTAAGTCATTCTTTTAGGGATTAGTACTAATGATAATATTTGTTACAGAAAGAAAAAAAAATATTTATAAATAAACTAATCTACAATCAGAGGCAGCAACATTTTACACAAGTGTGTCATGGAAAAAAAAATCAATAGAAAAAAACATATGGGTAATTCATCACTATAAAAAATTATAATACTTATAGAAAATGACAGATTTGTATCCAGAAGCAATATAAAAAGGAAAATCTCTTTTTAGGAAGTTACTATTCAGTGAGAAATACTAACTAAACTTTGGAACAACAATATTGAAGTCCAGAGAAGATGCAAAGCTTTCTACAAGCCTCTTAGTTCTGAGGCATTAGGTGAGAAAGAGCAAACAGACCATGTCTTAATGGCAGCTGTTAAATCTGGCAAGGCAGGAGGTCTGACCATCTGCAGCTACAAGACAGAAAAGGCAGGGCTAAACTGCTAAAAGGAGACTCTGAAAGCCCCAGTAGAGCCACTGCAACCATGAAAAGCTATCGACGGGTAGGTGTACTTCGTGGTGTTCCACAGATCTGAGGCACATGAATCGTGGCTGGAGCATACAATAGCTCCTCGCTGGTCCACATGCTCCAGGTTCCCACCCCACAGAAATCAAGTATGTGATGGACAGGCTGGCATACACACAGGTCTCACACTAAAATGAGACACATATGCAGACATTTTTCTGAGTCCATTACTGCCTCACAAGGATTAAAACTATTGCCTTGAGTTTTATTTCAAACTCAAACTTTGGGAATGAGAAAAAATATCTGCTTCATAATAATGTGAATTTAATTTTTATTTTAGAGCCGGGAGGTTGCTTTCACAGTGAAATGGATCGTGGTTTTCCCTCATTTCCAAGGTAACTGTAATCTTTACAGGTAAATTGCAACCAGACGCAGGACAGAAGGTGTCAGCAACACATCCTTCTGAAATGCGTGCTATTACATTCACATAAATTTCATTGCTGATCATTGAAAGAATGCTAACCCCTTTACATCTTATTCCTTTATTATAAGGCCCAAGACACATCTCATTTACTTAATCAAACACCCACAGAATTCAGCCAAAGATAAGGCAGTGCAGTTTGTTTCTAAGGAAGTGCTATACCTAATCCCATGATCAAGGGAATCTCTCCACAGGCTGGAATTGCTCCACCCTGCATGGAAGCTAAAGGTAAAACACCAACTGATTGCAATGGCTTTTCCCAGCATGTTGTAGGAAACCTGTTCGCTGTCCTCCCCATGCATTTTCCTGGACATGCATAAACCTAACTGGAGGCTGAGGATTTTCCAGAAAGGGAAGCAGCCTGGGAAGTAGGCATGGCTACATCCAGCTGCTTTTCGGGATGTATTTGCTGCTACCTAGCACCTCATAAAATAAGAGGACGTCAGAGTGTGACAGGACAGACTTAGAGCCATGCTGCTTTATTGCGCTGGAAGTGCTGATACGACTGATTAAAGACCCAATTAATTTTTAAAATCTATAGCCAGTGTGATAGATGTAATTTGTTCCAGGTAACCTGGATGAGGTCACAGCCCCAACCAGGGCTTGGTTTTGCAGCACTCGACCCATATTCTGAACCTCCTGCGGCCTTGTGGCTGTCCAGCCCCGGTTGCGGGAAGCCAGCCACCCTCACCCAATCACCCGCAGGAATACTTTTTTTTTTTCTTCACCTGTTAACCACCCCCATACGCTACATACCCCCAACCCTTGGCTCCGGTACTGTCTCAGTCTGTTAAAAAAAAAAAAAAAAAAAAAAAAAAAGAAATAATTAGTTGAACTTTCCAGGGGAACGGACCTCCTCTACTCATGGCGTGGCTGCGGAACCAGGTCTCCACCGCCGTGCCCACCGCACCCGGTGCTGAAGGGCTCCGTGACCCGCCGCCGCGGTCTACAGCCGGGCCGCTCGGCCGGACGCCCGCCGCCTCGCCATGGCGACGGGGGCGGGCGGCGCTGAGGGGCGGGCGGCGCTGAGGGCCTGCCGCCCTCTCTTCCGCCCCGCCGGCCTCCCGCCCCGCCAGGGCCCTCCGCCCCGGGGGTGAGGCACCTCGGCCCTCGGGCGCTGTGAGGAAGCAGGCCCGCGGTTCCCTCCTGGGGGAGGCCTGCGGGCCAGGGGAGCCGCGAAGGGCGATTTAGACGGTGAAAAAGGTGGAAGCTGGGAGAAATCCGCACAGCTCGAGGGTCACAGCATTAACGGGTGGGTCCTCCAGCTAGTGGAAAGTGTTCGTGTGCTTTCCTAGAGCTCTGATGAACTTATCTGAAATGGGAGCGTCTCTCAAAGCTAAGGGAGTCTCTAAGCTGGGAAGTAAAAAAATCAGTGACTAATACTTCAGGGAGGTCTGTGGGCAGTCTCGGACTATAGATGAACCTTTGCAGTGAGCAGGCTTTTTTCTTACAGGACCTCTCATCTCTGACATCCTTCAGGACTTTCGAGCAGCGGGAAAGAGCAAGTAGAAAAGACTAGATTTAACCTCTAAGTAAATGACATAACATGAAGGCTTTTGGTTTGTGGAAAATTTTGTCACTTTCTGTTGATGAGAGCCTGCTGCTTAATTTACTGTAGGAAAGGAACTGTTCTAAGGGACTGATCAGCTAGGGAGTCTGGGAGCTTATAAGAAATAGAAATAGTGAGAAGGAACCAGTGAGCTTTTGGTAAGTGCAAATGAAAACGGTAAGAGAAACCATAATCGGGATGCTAAAGAACACAAAGAGCAGAGATTTTTCAGTAGCCTCTTTTTTACTGTTGGAAACTTGACACCAGCAGAAGAGGGCATTTTTTAGCAGAGGTTTGACCTAGGTTTTATTGCTAAAACTGGTTGGAAAACCGGAATGTTAAAAATCGATTGTTATAATCTATTTTGGAAAGATCAAGTGGACAGAAAGCACTTCAAAAATGGCATTACCTGTTCTGAGTTGATGGCAATCGGAAGCAAATGATCTTGACTGTTTATGGGTCAATGTTCTAACGGATAAGTCAGAAGTTGACAGGGTACTTAGCTGATATCAAATCACACTAGAGAACAGCATGACCTATGCCTTACCCACCTACAACAGATAGGGAAAACACTGTTCTACTGCAGTGAATTTCAATCTGAGTGACATATGCTGGAGGTCTTATGCTGCCAGTGTTAAAATGTACTTGGAATTTCAAAATATTTTAAATGTCAATTTCCTAACTCAAAAAGTGTTGCATCCACCAGAAGAGAATTCTATATTAGACCTCAACTTGTCAGATGAAAAGGAATTGATCACAGAGCTAAAAATTAGCCATAGCTTAGGTATAACTGATAATGATTTGATCACATTTGTTATGTGCAAACAGAATTAAGTCCAAACCAATAATATATATACTTAATGCTTCGAAAGGGCTAATTTTATAAGGTGAATACTATTATAAGGTAAATCTGTTGGGAGAAAGAATTTAATCTAAAATGGGAGAATGATAATTGGAAACTGTTTAAGGATGTTAGCCCAGATACCCAGAAAGCCATAATCTCACAACTAAGGAATACATTTGCTGAAAAGCCAGGGTGGTTTACAAGACATCGATGAAGCAGAATAAGGAATGTGGTATCATACATGTACGCTGGAAGCTAGGAATTGTAGAAAATTACTGTGGGAAGTAAAAGGTTATAAAGGAAATATACATATGGTCAACAGTTAAAATGAGGAAAATGAAAGTTTTTTTCAAGTCTAGAATACAGAAAATGATGTAAATAGCAAGAAACTCTATTAAGGGATGAAGATGTCAGCTTTAACCATAATTAGTGACAAACTTGGAATATTAAAACATGGACATATTTCTTTTGTGCATTTGGGAAGATGGCAGCTGATGTAGTTATGTTGTATGATATTGAAGAGTTGTTTTCTATTCAAATGATAATGTGGGAGGACAGTTCAACTTCAGTTACTAAAAGGAAACTGGCATTAGAGCGTTTTGAATGAACATGTTAAGAAGTTGTATGCACTATCAGTGTTCATATTCAGAAGTTCTTGGAACACTAAGACATTTACATAAAGAGGGTAAAGCTAGTGTTGTTCTAAGACTTTAAAAGAATAAATGGGATAAAAGTAGTTTATCAGTGTGACATTGGTCACAGGCAAAATACAGAATAGCCAGTATAAAACTCAGTTAACAAAGAATTTAAAAGATAACAGATAATTCCAATTAACATGGTCTTCTGCTAAATATATATATATATATCCTGACAGAAAAATAGAGCCTGGCAAACAGACTTTGTTTTCTTAATGAGGCTGCAGGTTTTAGGTATTGATGTAGTTAGACTTCAGTAAAGCATTTGACTTATCATATGACTTTATGGATGAAGCACTTCAACGACACACTTATTTGTATCCTATACCTAAACTTACAAAGAGAACTTGTAAAAACTGAAAAGATAAACCAGCAGATTTAAAATTACTGGCAATATTCTGGAATGATATTTAAAGAACTTCACAAGCAACCATTTTACACCATGGCTACATTTTCCATGTTAGGCATATATAATTCATTTGACTTGGAAGCAAAGTAAGAATTTTTTAATGGAATGTGTTCAAAGGATCCTGCATGCCAAACAATATGTAACTGAGAGAGGACACTCTTTAGCAAAGAATCAAAAGCAGTCTACATCTATATAATAATATGAAGAGGCAATAGCTTCTTTGTGGTTAAGGATGAAACCAACTCCTATTACAATGCTGTGTTGTAGTACCAACATAATTAGTCTAGAAATGTTTGGCGTGCAAGTCCTGAAGGGAAAGGGTGTCTGTCCGTGGGAAAAAAAAAAAATTCAATTACTAACACTTTTTGTTCTTATCGTTGGGGTAGGTCTTCTTCCAATTTTGTAAGCAATTATAATGTCCAAGGAAGGATAATATTTTATAGCAGATCAACTTTGCAGAAACTGTTTTTGTGAAAAATTAATTCATTTGAGCAAAACTTGGTGTTCAAATATTGGCATATTCAAAAATGTAATCTGAAGAGGGAAAAAGTGCAATATGTTGATCATTTTGAGTAGCTGGTACCCTTGGGAAATGTGTTTGTGCAGCTTTAATGGTTGTGAGAAAAAGAAATTGTTAATATACTGTCTGTGCTTAAATGAGGCAGTGCCAAAAACTTACCAGAACATATCTGGATACTCTTGAATACTGAATACTTGAATACTGCTCATAAAACTAGTTAAGAACCTGGGCATTATTACTTTAACTACATTTAAAAAAAAAGAAAAAAAAATTGACTCCTGCCTAGCTGTCCATCTTTGGTCCCTGGTAGTTTTGATTTTCCTATTACCTGTTAACCTGTCGGCTTCAGAAAAAAACAAATTTGGTGTCCCCACTCCTCCACTTTAGAAGAGGGGGAAGAGAGAGAGAGACTTGGTGAAAACTGCAGTGATCATGGAGAAAAATATGGAAAAAAAAAAAAAAGAGGAGAAAAGGTCAAAGTGTCAAAAATACGAAACCAGGGAGCTGGAGGGCGCAACCTGCTACCAGGCAGCAATCAGTGTACAAAGATGTACAAAGTACACAGAAAGTACAAAAGGTAGTGCTGGCTGCTGTGGGCTGCAGGTGTGGAGACATGGCAGGCTGGTGGAACAGAGATAATCTCTGAAGTTGCCAGCATTTCTTCAGTCAAGCTTCCCCCTCCACCAGGCCCAGGGCCAGAGTCAAAAGGAGGTGAATGAGAAGATTCTGTAGCTGTTGAGACTGTGGATGGCATACTAAACTAGGTACTGATTTGGCACAAACTTCAAGCAAAAGCTGCCTGTGGTGCTACTGTTGTTTTTTGTACCGAGTGAAATACACAAGAACTAAGAAAACCAAAGAATTTCTGGAGACAGATTCTGTGAGGTTTTGCAGTCAATACTTCTAACCTCAGTTTTCAATGTTTTGTGTGAACTTCTTTTAAAGCCAAATAACAGGAAACCTGTCATCTCTCAAAACGCATTATCATTCCATAAAATGATTCTTTTTTCCTATGCATCTTTTCCTTACACATGCGAGAGGTAAACAGCATTTCTACCTTTCTGATGTTCCTGTGTTAGTGAAATGTGTAACTTGTTGTTCTAAGCAGTTATCACAGGCTAAGTACCACCAGAAATGGTTTTCTATTACACACACACGAGACACTTCCCCAGGTGCATTATAATGTTTTTCTTTCACAGCAGACTCTTCAAAACCATATTTAGGTACCTCACTCGTATAATCACTCTGTGTTGATAACCCCTCTGGTTTCTTTAGAGATGAGCACGAGGATTTTGTGGACTGATCTGCTTTGTTGGTAGGTACTGGTGATGCTGCAAAACTTGCTGGTCAGGTACCAACGTGAAGCTAGCACTTGAAGAAGCAAGCAGGGTAAATACAGAGCCCTCACACATAGGTGTAATTAGCATGTGTCATTAGCCAAGGAAGGCTGTGTCAGGCAAGACCTTGTACTACTCTTTTTGACAGCAATAAAATATTACTGAATATAAAAATTACTTTTCCTACAAGAGCCGTCTCTTTTAATTTCAGAGGCAGTTGGAATACACAACTGAATTGAAGGATTTGCCTCTGATTTTTTCTTTATGGCAAATACATATTTAGATCTGGATAAGTAGTATCATACTGATAAAGATTTCCACTGTTTTTCTAATGCAGCACTTACATCCTGTTTAACCAACCTCAGCAATGTCTCTACATTATGTATCTCCTTTTTTAGCTTTCTGTTTGAGTGATGAGATGGAGACAGCAGTGCTGATGAAGATCAAACAAACTTACAGTGTAAAAGTTACTATAAGGATCTCTAGCCTTGCTGTTCATTATATACATCTTATGCATTGATATACTAGATCATTGTCAAGTTCCATTGCTGGTATAATAGGCTCAGGAAAGAGCCAAATATTTGACAGAGAACACAAGTCTCCAAAATCTTTACTTCACGGTTCTTGTCATGTTTCATCTTGCTGGAGCTTGCAGCTGGTATTTAGATGCAAGTATCCCACAGTAGCATTAGAGCAAAAGGATTAGACACCACATGCTTTTGTTTTATCAGGATTTCTGTTTCTCTTTGCTTATGTCAGTTCAAACACTGTAATGGAAAAGTGAGCAAAATAGGACTGCGTTAATACTACTCTAACGTGCTGGTGAGCATTCACTTCAGATGGAACCACTGATGACTAAAAACATGTTAATGTAAGTTACAACCCGTCCTAGTTCAGCTCTAAACGAATAGCTCTAAGGGCTGATATAGTTAAAAGGATAATAATTATGGTTTACTAAATCAAGCTATGGTTATTTCAGTAACAATCTAGTCTGTTTATGAAAGTATGGAATGTGCCTTGGTAGAAATAGGTACTAGGCAAGAGGATATGCCACAAAAAATGAGAAAAGATTTATTTTTTTCAAAAGTAATATTTCCTCATCACTGAAATAAGGGCTACAGTGGGCAAAAAACTATCCCCTTCAGGCCTTATTGTTATGCATGCCTAGAAATACGAGTTTTGCATTGTTAAAAAGAGGGTAGAAACATTCATTTGTAGTCCTGGAAGGTCCAGAGATACTGCACTTCAATTTTATGGCTATTACAAATGATAACTGGATTCATGGTAACCTACTACATCTCAGAAGCATCTCAATCAGTATTTCTTTAACCTGAGAGACATGTGTAGGATAAACAAAGGTGGCATTGTACAAAGATTTTATAAGCATTTGCCTGAGATCACCTAATAAACTTATTCATGAATGATAGAGGCACAAATAATACTGCCTTCCAAAACTCATGCTGTTAAGTTTTTTATATCATGCCACTGTAGGCCCTATAGTCTACATGCATTGCAGAGAAAAATTCCCCAGCATGTACTTTATATCCCATTAGTATATCCTTGTGGTTCTGTGGTAATGTTTACTTATTTCAGGTATTAGTGCTCATTGATTTATAGGTATGCATCAGATTGATTTTCACTTACTAAAACATTTGTAACATTACCAACTGAATTGTTTTGCCTTCTTTTGAAAGCTGTCTAGAAAGATTTACATAAAAAGTTAATCAAACTACATCACTGACTTGGCTCATCAGTACAACTTTTTAATCACCATAACAATATCTATGTGACATCTAGCTTATCATCATGAATTATGGGGGAAAGGATAAACAACCCATTAAGAAATTAAAGGCCCACAAAGGTGCAGTTTGATAAAGGATAAAAAAACCCACGGGGTATGTATAATAAGATCTCTCTCCCCTGAAGAGTGATTGTTATCTTTCTTTCATGTGCGTCAAAGACCTGGAGCTTCTCAGTGCCTCAGGCAAGTGAGTTTGAAGGTCTCCTTCATGATAGAAAGGAAAATAGTAATCAGAATTAGGTTAAGACTGTTTATCGTATAGAGCATTTTTTAAAAAAATATGTGTAGAACTGATAGTAGTAATTGATAGAAACAGCCACTGTAATCACATTCAGCAAACTTTACTGTGTTTTGTGTATTCAGTGTGTCATTGTCTGTTTATTGTGGTATATGTTGGGACAAGCTTTGTTTCATGGAGAACTGAGCTAAACAGCTCTAATGCATTAATTTGTATAGTCTTCATTCTGCAATAAATGGTAGCCTGTGTGAAGAACGGTGACTTACAGATAAAGATGTCTTTACAAGCCCAAGAGAAATGTTATTCGTAAATAAGTTTTCATTTCCTGAGACAAAATATACAGTCAATATCCTTACTGTACTGTAATTAATTATGCCTTTCTTAATACTAATAGAAGACGGTAGTATTTACAGTCTTTCAGATTCCTCTGAGTGAATTTCATGATTCTGCACGTGGTTTGACTTGTGGCTGAATGAGAATCTAACTAAATCAAAGGAGGTGCAATCACAATGAATGACTTAAGTAATGACAATAGAATTATCCTGTAGAGGTCTCTTCCTTATCTGATACATTATGCTTAAAGTGGTGAAAAAAATCATTTGAGATAGTCAGAAGACTGCCGGCAAAAGATGCTCATATTAAGTTGCACAGGAGTATAATTTTTTTCACCAGTAGGTTGAAACTAAAGTTTTGCACTTGGTCCCTGAAGAGTGTTTATTCTTAATTACTATTAAAGTCTTTTTCCATTAGTGTTTTCTAGTTCTGGTCACACCCATTGATTGCATCTCAGCTTAGACACTGATACAGACAAGTAACTACATGTTATTTACAGATAACATTTCATAGTGGAGCCGAGCCCTGGGACCTCTGTGCACTACTGCAGTGTAAATGATAAATAACAATACATTAACTGTGTAGAACAGTTGTCTTCTGAGGTTAGGAGATCTGAAATTCTCTTTCTAGCTGACTTCTAGAACACTGTCAGTGACAGCCAGCATTGCCTTTGGCCTGTTCTCTGCTGGCCTGTGATTTATATAATGTATTCAAGTGAGAGAGTACCCAGCGGAGGCTCACCTACATTTTAAATCCTTACCTACTGAGGTTTATAACTTAAAGTAGCAGGAGTGAAAAAGGGATGGCAAAGCCATGACTAGGAAAATAATGAGTTGGTGTTACATAGTTCTAAGTCAACATTTAGTGTATCATGATAGAGATGGTTCAAATCCTTTGGGTTCAGTAGTCCTGGTGATTAATGGATGCTTTTGCTCCACTGTGTAAACTCCTTTGTTTCATCTGTAAGGCTAGGAAGTGTTGCTCTTCTTAGGTGTGGTAGATGAACTTTGGAAACTTTGGGGATGAAAAGCACTTTGTAGGCATACACTTCTACATTAAGTACTTCTAGGTACTTACCTCCAAACTGAACTTAAAATTATGCATTGTGATAAAAACATTGCATTATATTAATGTAATTTTGTCTTAGTGCCCTTACCAAATTATTTTGTGGAAGTTTCTGATATATTATATTGTTGTTATCACACTGAAATTCTAATGGAGGCCATTTTAACATTCCCTATCAGTGACATGAGTATAGGCTTCATTTATTAATTGTAGCTGATTAGCCACAAGGCAAACATTTAATTAAACCTTGAGAGACAATAACATTGCACATAAATTATCTATTTAAGAGCACATAGGTCTTTATATTTCATTAAAAATTGTTTAACCAATAACCACACATCTTAAGCTCAGTCTGTATTTGCACAGATTCGAAGTCAGAAAATCCCCTAGTGCATTGCTGGTTTTTTCTGACATTTATTTCTTGATGCATTTTGATTTGTATTTTCTTACCACTTGTTCATGCTGCTTTCCCGATTAGTGAGACTGCCACTCAAATAATGGATTAACAATTGATTAAAAAAGTCTTACCAAATTATTTACTTTTAAAATTATTTCAAAGTAGTCTAAAAGGTACATTAGGTGCTCATGGGATTCAGAAAAACAAAAATCAAAATAAATACAGTGTTATATTGCTATATATTGAAGGCTTCTGCTTTGAATTATTTTTATCCCTATGCAGTTATTTTCTGTTCTTCTAGAACAGAGATTTTTTTTTTTCCAACATGAATACATGCTTATTGCACTGGCATTATATTAAACGCATGTTTGATATGAAATTCAGATGCAAGCAGCAAAATGACTGCTTAACGAAATACTATATGAGTCTTAATACCCAATGATCTGTAAAAGCCCTCATATTTTCCATGAGTTTGAAGAGATCTATCTGCTCTGTGAAGCAACTTTGGGAACACCCTTAAAACGCTTGTGGTCAGCCATAAGCTTTGTGGAAAGGTCATTTTTCTTCAGTGTATATTTTCTACCCACTACATTTTCTGAATAATGTAGACTGAGGCAAAGACATCTGACAAGTAGGTGAGGAAAAAAATTACCTGGTAAAAAGAAAGATGGTTTTGATAATGAAATGCACTGATTCTTATATTATTTTAAAACTTTCAGCCCAACCTCAAAGTCATAAGATTTTGATACTAAATTATATTTTACTATCCTGTGATACTGTATAAGGAGCATAGGGAAGCATGATGTGAGGTATACTTGATTTTCCTTCAGTATATTTATATTTATGTAAAAACATTACACAAGTATCAAACATTGCAAATATTTTCTGAAAATAAGTCAAAAAAAGGTCAATGCCAGTCCATATGCCTGCCTCCTTCTTTACCTGGCTTTTGTCTGTGTAGGCAATACTCTTAGAGCAGAGATCCTGCCTCTCTCTTTTCAAAGTGTCTTATTTTTAGGAGTACTGGGAAAATAGCTTATACTTAATTGTGTGACGAAAGCACTTCTGAAAATCAGTCTTCTGAGGTACTACCAAAGCTTTGCAAATGATTACTGCTACTATTAAGACATTAAAACCAGACATGTACTCTGTCTTGTAATAGACATTTTTAAAAGAAATTGCCAAGCTTAAGTACATGAACTCCACCAAGGGAGCCGGTATGACTAAACCTCTTAGGTCAGACGGGCCCTCTAATATCCCAAGCTACCAAGCTAGCCTTTCTCATTTCTGGTTTAGGGATAGGCTCTGTGACTTCTTTCCAAACCTTCTTTCTTAAAATTTTTTTAAATCTCCCTTTTTCCATTTTATTTTTTGTTTTGGAAAGCAGTGGAAAAAACAGGTAGAAATCAATGATCAAATAAAAGCAAGCAGACATAAGAAAAACAAAACAAAACCCAAAAGCTGAAATACAGTAAATTTGCACAACTGTCTGTGAAGTTAAATGTAGGTTACTCCATTTATGTACAAAGATATTTAGATGGCAAATGGAAACTAGCTGCTGTGAAGCACATCACATTCATATATAATTGAAGCACCCGAGAGTAAAATACTGAGACACAATAGGTAACAACTGATAAAAACAAGAGAAGAAGTATAAAACAGGATACAAAACTCTGGGGAGTATAGAGAATATCTAACGCAGGCTGAAGAACCTACAATAACTGTATCTAAATTACCAGATAATACAAAAAATAATAACCGAACTGATGAAGCCAGAGAATTCAGTGAAGTACTGCCAAGGCACAGAGCTTCTGTTGGAATGATACGTTACCGGAATCAGTAACATTTGCCCGATTTTCTTCACTATCATGCAAAGAGAAGGAGGATTTTTAGCTTCTTGAAAGATGTCCAGAACAGGAAGCAGGAGTTCCTCTGCATAAGCCACTGTCCCTGTGCCCCTGGAAGAAGAGCTTCACTCATTCTTTATGGATCTGCCTCAAAACAAAGTGTTCAGAGGTGGAGGTGACATTTATTGTCCCTCAATCTGCAGGGGTGTCGAAGTGTAACTCAAGGTAAATACTGGTCCAGTCCAGCCTTACCCTTTTCCTGCTTGCTCATCTAGTCAAAGTTACATGTGAGTGAAATAGAAGACAGAAGTTGGCAATGACAGTTTAGACCATAAATCCTGAAAAAGACATATTGCTATGCTAATAGCTGAACTTGGATCTATGTGCAGTGGCAGTAGGCTTTGACGTAAATGCCTTTGTTGTGTGGTGGCCCCACAGCCAAAACTGTTGAGTCACATTCTTTTCTAAATGTGAAACAGAAGTTTGTATCAGACAGTTTCTTACAAATATGGCTTTGGGAGAGCACATGTTTATTGAACATGGATGTTCTTGGCATTGATTCTTCTGTGGATGATCTTCACACTATTGTGATTGTAGTATACATTTTTACACCACAGTTTCCTCAGAATTCAGGCATATTGTTTACCTTGCTCTATCCTGACCATCATTTTTCCACAAATATACAGGTTTTCTGAATTTTAAATCTCTCAACCCCAGGAAGAAGAGAGGATGACGCTAAGGGCTCCTTTTCTTGGGACTTGACTGTGAATTCAGAATCTTTATAACAATTTGTTACACTTATGTCATAACAACATCGGTCTTTAGTTTTGTCTTAAATGTTGCCAGATATATATTCTTACAGGGTGATTAATGATAATTTGAATGTTATTTAAAGAGTTTCAGCTAAGTACATAGTATGTCTGTCTCAAAACATGCTGAACTGAAATTGTAGTTCAGTAACATGGCTCATCTGGGGGATGGATTACAACAGTATTCAAGATAATAATTTGAGTTTACTGCAAGAAAGATTAGAAGCTAACAACCATAATGAAATTCAACATTATTTTCTGCTGAATGATACACTGTAATGTCACCCATCTGCCTTTGATCTTGGATTTGCCGAGAGGAATTTCTGGTCTCCAGAACCCAGTGTAGAGGATTCAGCCAGGATGTGCCTGTGTCTCTGCTTACTGAAGGTCAGTAGTAGCTGGTAAAGTCATAGGACAACATCCCAAAAAATTGGGTGTCTCATTTCTGGGTACAGAATGGAAAGAGCTAGCTAGAGCTGCTCAGTCTGATGGGGGAAAGGGTTCAGATGCATATTTGGAACTGGCAGCAGCATGACTGCATTGCTAAACCACAGCTAACCAAAGAGGAAGAGAAAAATGACAGAATTGCCTTGGGACAGCGGTGCTGGGAAATCAACAAAATTCCTCCTATCTGCTTCGCAGAACCAGCCTTTTCTGCTGTAACACCTTAAAAAGGTCAGGGTTAAGCATCTTGCATAATGTATATTTATAATCACCTACACTGTAATTTTATAATCACATAATTTTGTAATTTTAACAGCTACCTTCTTGTGTACCCCGTAACTTTGCATCTGAACTCTCACTAAGGCCTCATATTGAATCCTTACCGCTTTCAACCCGGGTGAGGTTTAGGCACTGCCTTTTGGTTTCTGTATTCAGTCTTAGCATGCAGTTTCTCTGTCTGGCATGCACCTCGGAGACCTGGGTCCCTGTTAGCCACCCAGAGAGGACTCATTACAAAGATAAGTTCCCCAAGAGCCTTCAGGAATTTAGTATTTCTTTTCTCAGTTGTGAATTAATTGGCATGGGTTCTTAAAGTACCATAGCAGAAAAATGTGATGACTGAAGTGTATGAAATTCAGGCATTGCAGAGATTCTATACTTGATTGGTTTTTGTTTTAACAATATACAGAGCTGGACAAAAATGTGTGACACACAGATAGTTATCTGGCTTATTTTCAAGTAGATGTTTCTAAAGAGCTAGTGATTCTCCTTCCTTGTACCTAGTGTTTTCCTTCAAGTACTGGTGTTTCTTTCATTTACAGCTGATTCTTGATTCTTCCTTGAAGTCATAGCAAAATAGGCCTTACTCCTGTAAGAGCAGTCCCTGGTTTTTGCTGTCTTTATCTTAGTAAATTTTTCTCAGTATGTTTACATCATCTCTTGAAGAGGGACAAAATTCTGTATCCATACAGATAGGGAGTAGGCAAGGAGGACTGCAGGGACACACGGAAACACTGGAAACTTAGTACACAGCCAGGCATGACCAGAAAAGTAGGTCATACTGCTTATGGCACAGTGGAAGTTAAAGAAGAGTTACATATTTTGTTCTTCCCAGGAAAGATTTAGTCAAGGTCTGTTCATCACAGATAACTTCTTTATGTACATGAAAACACATCAACACACCACTTACAGTGTCTAGTACAGATAGTGGCAAAGGTAGGATATCAACATAAAATTGTGGATGGCTATAATAAAAGGAAGCAAAATTCATTAAATAATTAATGAAATAAAAACAAAATCATACATATGTTCTTATATAGCCACTAATTGTTTAATGGAACAATTTCGACTTAAACTTTTTAAGTCTTTGCAGAGTATCTGCTTTATTTATAAGTGAAGAAGCTCTAATCAAACCTGTCATTCAGCCTTATAAGATTCTGCTCAGTTAGATAGTTTCTTATCCAAAGATCTTGTATTTATTTTAAAAGATGGAATAATATCTCATTATTATAAGGCCGGTAAGTGGCAGGTTAGAAAAACAGTGAACAAAGTTTTTAGAAAAATTCACTTTCTGTTTATATTTTTGATGCTGTCAACTGTATTTCACTAATTGATAATAATGTATCATAGAATAAATAGAAGTGTTATACTTTTGTATGTTTGCATAGCTGAAGCAGGGGATAAGTATAGCTTATAATTGTATGTATGATTTGAAAGTTAAATTGACTAACTATTGTTAATTTTCCTGTGCATTAAAACAGTTTTGGGAATGCAGATTATATTTACCTGTACAAATCAAGCATTTCTCCTCCTTTTAAAAATATTACTACAGGATTTGTCGCAATGATTTAAGACACTATAAGTAACAATAGCAATACTGCAGTTTGCAGTAGTTACTGTAGAATACTGTATTTTATAAAGGTGACACTTCACATCATATTTCACCCAGTAAAACTCATTTTTTCATGTTTTAAAATTAATGTGCTAAAAAGTGAACATGTAAATATTCAAGTGCACAGTTACAATTATGCAGATAGAGAAATAAGTGTGAAAACCTAGACCTTCATGTCTATGTTTATATCTAATATATAATCTGCACACAGCTGCAGTTCAGCATGATGTTATTATAAAAGGGTGAGAAACCCTCAATTTTTTTCTGGACATGCATCTTATTTCTAAGGCAGAGAGAACAGAAATGTATATAAGTAAGAATATGTAGATCTAAACTGCTATATACAAAACATCAAGTAGAGTATTACAGAGTGGTTTTATTCTTTGATAGATATCTGAATTATAATCCGTAATTAGTAATCATAAATCTAATTTTTCCTGGTTCACACACACACCAGCATGCACAGCTTTCTATGCTTCCCCTGTTATTTTTATTTGCTATTATAACCATTATTGAAGTATTAGTTGTGTTGGTAGCAGCCAAGTTACTTTATATGGGGATACATTTTTCAAATGCCATTCTGGGAATAAAATACTGACCCCACTGCCTATTTTTCCTCCCAAGATTAGCTGGTGTTTGTTCAAATTCAAATCTAAAATGAGAAATACGTATCCTGGTTGTGAGTGGGACTTGGTAATAATCCTTATAGAAGATAGAGTACTCAACTGCTTTAATGTTTCTTGATTGTTGTACCTGATTGTTTGCATCTTTGGAGTAAATCAGGTAGTAAAAACTGCAGCTGTGATTCACTTTTGAGTGCACGTGACATGATTTAGGATATCATACCGTCATAGTTAAGGTTATGGACTGTAAGCTAGTCTAAAATAGTCTCCTAGATGTTTTTATAGCTAAGAACTTTGTATGCTGATGAGAGAATTTTTGAACACACATTGCTTGCTTTTCCATACAATTTTTTGTACTTTAAATAATTCTGCATCTTTCCTGGACATGTATCCATGGTATTTTAGTCTCTATTTTCTTTTCAAGCGTTACCATCATAAGTGGAATAAAGAGCTGATGTCAGGTGTCAGTTTGAATATCCTTTTTTGATTCCAGTCTTGTGCTGTGATTCAGGCATTCCCACTGCTTATTCCAGTTACATCTTTTGAACTTCCTGTTGCCATATAGATAATTGGGTATCTTGCACCGTCTTTTTCTATACAGAGTAAACATGCCGCTTCTGGGTTAGAAGTACAGTCTACGGTCAGTTCTTATGGAGTATTTATGCATGTCTTTTCTGAAAGATTATTTTGATGCTAATTTAAGCCACTGAAGAGCAGTGAGCCATCACTAGTCAAGTAAAACCTATAGACAAATTCGATCTGTTATTTCATATTCTTCAAAATGATGACAACAACTAAATGATGTGTGACTAACACATCTATCTCCTCCCCCACCCCCAAGCCCTTCTCAAATCCTGTCAGTGACATAGAAGTTTGCAATTTTTATGGTTTCATTTCTGTGAACTTTCCCAGGGTTCTACTATTTATGAAGTGGCAGGCACTTCTGGAAAGTAGGGGTTGATGTAATATGTAAGAGTAAGAGAAAAGATCGTGAGACACACAACTTTTTCCACTTTGTTTGCCAGAAATTTGCAGACACAGCTGTAGAAAACTGAAACATTATTGATTAAATATATTATCTGGCAAAGACCATTGTGTATAATGTTTCAAAATTGCTTCAGCATTATGGACCAAAATATAATTTAAAATTGTCCCAGTGGATTGATCAGAAATTGTACGATATACTCTTACTACAGCACTAGTAGAAGAAAGCAAATGTGACCATCTAATAGAATTTTAAAGTTCTAGGTTTGTTTGTTTTCTAAGGACATCATTGATACAATAATGAAAATAACTCTGGTAATGTGGCCATGCAGACCTCTCAATTTGTTTTACTTTTTTTTATAGTTATGTATTATTCATGTAGCATTAGTATTTGCACTGTTTATTTCCCTAATTGTAACAAGCACTTGATTAATTACACTATAACCTCTTGAATCTATAGGCCAACTGTTGCATCTTTAGTTAATATTTTAAAATCTCATCTTTTTCCATTTTTCCTCATGTCTTTGATGTTTTGTTTCTTACCCTTCTTGTTTGGGTTCTCTGTGGAATAGTCTCAGAATAATCCTGCAGTTCTCTTTTATGACTGAAACTTTGCATTTTAACAGTTGTCTGGAGATAGTTTCTTCCTTGTGAAATATCAGTTTTAATAACAAGAAAAGAAAAATGCCATAAATCTGCACTAACCACATAAAGCTGAAGTCTCTAAGAGACTGATTAACATTGAGACTCTACACAGGTTTTTCAATAATTAGAGGATGTGCTTGCATGGAGCCATGACTGCTCTGGCCTTGATGCCATTTCCCAGGGCAGACAGCAATTATTACAGCCCACAGTAAATTTCCTACATTCTCTGCCTCCAGCCACTGAAGATCTTTTTGGAGTAAAGGTCTCTTAATTTTCTACACTCTTGTCATCAGCTTGGATTAACAACGTGTTCTACTTGTTTTCTTCAGTTGGTTTAGAAACAATTGACAGCTGCTTTTCTGCAGTAGCATTTTCTCTGCACCTGAGGTTGAAGAGATCCTCATCATAGCTTTGATTATATTAACATAGTAGATAACAGTCGTGGTATTTTCAGCAGGGCAGCTAGAACCAGACTGTTTCCACTATCTTTGAGCTCAGGTGAGTAAACCCCACTCAGCACTCTCAAGCTTTGTGATGTAAATTAAATTTATTTATTGTTCTCAGATTTTTATCACCTCCATGGTTCACAAATGAATTATTCATTGAGGTAGAGGGCTCCTTCTTCTGTGATACAGTGTCTTCACCTTGTATATATGTTCTGTGGTTATTTTGACTAGAATTTTATTGCATTATAAAAGCACAAACTATAAAACTGACTCACCTAATTTAACATTAAAAAATGAAATATATACACATGGTTAGTAAATTAAAAGTTAAGTGGTTAAATTTAAAGTGGTTATATTGCTCTTTAATTATACAGGTGAGATCCTGCTAGTTATTAGTAGGGAGAAGATGTCCAGATTGCTTTTTGTAACATAACATTGGACTGGGCTGTGTAAGATACAGAGCCATTGCTGTATCCTGCAGAGCTCAGATCTGACCAGAATAAGGGGCCGATTCACATAGTATGCCTTTAGGTGTAGGCAGTTTCACCCCTTGCCATCGGGCATACTTCATAATTTGCCTCTACATCTGATGCTGTCAGTTCATGCTAAGCCTCTCTGCAGTGTTACAGTTAAATGTAGTAAAGGAATGCTTTAAACAGGAAGGGACTTCAAACACTCACAAGATCCACTGTAACAGACTGTACTTTTAGTGCAAACTTGTATACGTTCAGCAATGTTTTGAGCTGACCTGAAACTTAGCACGAGGTAGACCAAAAGATGTGGAAAGCGATAGTCCTTGGCTATGAAAACCTAGTTGGTTTTCATTCCCAGCTGAGTTACAGCATATAAACGCACATAAACAGCTACATAAAACAGAGCTCTAGCTCTCCCTGAGCATACTTGTGCAACTGCAGATCTAGAGCCCTGGCTCCTGGCTGCTTTATGCCTGTTAGGCTTTAGCAAACATTAAGATGCTTTATGTGTGGATGCAAGAAATGGTAGGGTTCTTACTGCTACTTGGATATCATAGCAACATATATGCATAGATTTCCCTTAAACAACCAACAGCGGCTGCAGATGTCTAGCTGGGTGTCTCAGTGCAAGCTGGGTGTGATGCTGACAGACAATAAGAACTGAACAATGAATAACAATCTCCAGAAAGAAGAAAGGAATATAACTATGGATTAGCAAACTGATTAGAAATCCTTTGGAAAAGGAAGTATGTGGAAACTGAGTTTTCAGAAAAAGATAAAGATTTAGATTAAAATTGACGTTGAGATAAAGACTGAAAGAGGAGGAGAGGAAGAATAAACTTCTAACGTGAAACAGGTAATTCAGGAAATACAAATGGTTACTGAAGAAAGATCAGGAATTGTGGAGGAGAATGAAAGATTTAAAGATAGAATGTGAAGAAAAGAAGGCATAACTAATGCTAGTGGAAGCAGGTTAGTTTTTAAAAACCTGTTGAACAAACTTCTGGAGAGAAGATGGAGGAAACACTCTGTTAGGCTAGGTATTGGCTGAGAAAAAAAGAGTGAAAATGCAGGTAAATACAACTGGATATCCAGTGGACTGATACCAGTGTTGCCAAGTACAGCGCCTGGCAGTTTTGAAGAGAAGGTGAGATGTCCAGGGCAGATTTAACATGTAAAGATTCTCAGCTAGTTTCAGTAGGATAGGTTTGAGTTATGAGGAGGAAATATCCTGATGAAGGGAGTACATCTTGTTGCTCTATCCATTTCACATGTTAACAAGATCTTCAGTCAGGCGCCATTTAAACAGAGTAACAGTTTTATCTGGCATTTCTCTTTAGGGAGGGAAACATAAAGTATCCTTTCAGCATATCACCTCAGCTGCAAAAAACATTAATAGTGGTGGCTTTGATTTATATACTTGGGTACCAGGAAAACTGTGCTGTGTTAGAAGAAGCTGCTGACGTTTACGCTTCATCATTTCCGAAATAAAAATGGAGGAAAGAAGCAGGTTCTGAAATGGAGAAGAATGCTCTTCCTCAGCCACTTCAGAAAGAAGAGAAACTAGCACTGTTGCATCCAACAGAGATGAGAAGAGATATCCAGTAACGTGTACAGAAAAGGCCACAAAGTGGCATTGCTTGGAGCTGACCTTTTCTATGCAGCATTGCAAGAGCTGAGATAAAGGAGTGACTGAGGCTGGAAGAAGAAATTCTATCTGAGAGGGAAATTCCAGCAGAGCAGGTAGACTTAAAGAAGAATCCCTATGTAAGATTTTGGTGGGACAAATATTTTTGTAAAAATCTTCATACCACTGTATGTTTCTAATGGGTTATTTGCTATAGAATATGATCAGTACGGCGGGTAGAGGAATTAAGCAGAAAATGTAAAATTATGATGTTGATAAAGAACATTCCAGCAAACACTCAAACCCAGTATCCAGATTTGTAGCTGCAAAACAGTGGCTGTTCAGCCCAGTTCTTCAAACCTGTTTTGCCAGGGATAAAGATAAGTCAAAGCAAGCCCTACAAACCTCATGTCTTAGCATGGTATTAGCTGCCAATGCATCAGAGGAAACTTGACAAGCTAGCGAATGCAGAGGTAGCCTGTTTCTTCCTGCCAGAGATGGGATTAGCTGATCTGATGGTGACTTAGAAAAGTGCAAATAATGTGACACCGATAAATCCCTTTTAGTCCAAGATCTCAAATGAGATTCCAGTCAGGATCCTGTGGTGGTTTGTTGCTCTTCTTTTCTGAGTGGAAGGAACTTGTGCTCCTACACCAAATGCCTGGACTTCATGCCTCCAGAGTTGTCACTAAAAGGTGTCATTCCTATGGACTGCAACTCTTTTCTCCAGGCTTTAGATATTTACATAAAAATAATGGAATGTTCAACGCACTCAGGAATTTAACTCGATCTTGCAGAAACATTCTCCACATTTAGTCCCTAAATATGTTATTTTGTATTCTGTACTTTTAAATTTCATGCCACTGAAATCAGTCCAGCCTTCAGAGTGATTTTCTTGTCTGGATATTTGGCTCCTTCTCTGCGTTTAAAACTTCATCTCAGGCTTGATTAATTTATTCCTAATTGTCCAGACCATTTTTGAAAGTAATACATGTGATTATCCCCTCACCACTACTTTATGAATCCTATATATAGCCTCTTTTCAGCTTGGCTATTTCTCCTTCAACACAGTATGTCACCATCTGCTCTTCAGTGAATTCCCTACATATTTGTATAAATTCCACTGTAAAAAGTTACTTCCATATAGCGTTGTATTAGGCTCCGTTCTAAAGCGCAGATAGGAAATATTTTGCATTTCTTTTGTCTAGAAGGAACATCGATTATCTTAGCAAAGACTAATATTAGGTGTTAATCTGATATTCATTTCTGTAATTACAGGCAGCATGCTTCACAGCTTTCTGTTTAGATATACCAAATTCCATTGGCTTATACTCTTTAAATAAAAAATATGTTTTAAAATAGTAAATAAGTAATGTTTAGAAATGTGGGGCTAGAGTCTCAGCTAGCATAAAGCATTTCTTTGTTAGCTATGCCATATTTTGCCAGCTGAGAAGATGGCTTATGACATCTTTTCACTTATTTTATCATGTGATGGAAATAGAAACAAATGAAATTAATGAGATTTTCAGATTTAGTCTCTAAATAAGTAAATTCAGGAAAGCAGATGTTTCAGAGTTTATGCCTGTTAAAGAATATTTTTAGGAAATACAATATTTTTACTTTCAGAGTGGTTCATAGTGCATTGCTTTTTAGTTGTTTTGTAGTTATTGAGATTGTAATTAATAATACATTTCCTAAATAAGGGGTGTTCTAAATGGATTAGCATATATAAATATATATTGGTTTTATATGCACATAAGTCTAGCAGCTCATCTTTAATAGAATTTTAAAAGGGAATAAACATTTTTATTTAGGGAGCAACAAACAGTAAATTAAAAAAGAAATAGCTTAATATTCAACCACAGAACTCTATCTGGCTTTGAAAAGGGTAGAGACTTCATATAACTGTTTCGGAGCTTAAACCAGGAGTAAGCAGAAGCGTGAGAAGGAAACATCCAAACGAGGGAAATTGTGTCATAATTCTGCACTGAAATGTCATATGCTTTTTTATAGGCCAGAGACATGTTATCACAAACAGAAGATATCTGTTTCTGCCTGATTTGGCAGATGTTATGCTTTTATGAGGATAAATAAGTGATATTACATAAACAGTGCAGAAAAAGTTTCAGTAAGAAATTATGATACGGCAATGTGGTATTTTGGTATAAAAATAATTATTAACAAAGTATCTGACCATGCTCACAACTCCTGCTTTTTTTTCAGGATAGTGTGTGGGATCTGCAGTGGCAGAGACAGAAAGAAGTTTTCAGACTAGAATACTGAATAAGGCCGTCATCAAAGGGTAGTTTCTCAATTTTATGTGGTCAGATCAAAGGCTGTGCTGGCCTTCTACAACCAAAGTACAATGTTTCCAAGGATCCTGGGAAAAGATCCCATGGACTTCTGCTGCACAGAGCTTGTGCTGCACCCTTCTTTGCAGGCTATTGTTTCCAGTGCTAGCTGGGTTAGCTAACCAGGGATGCTGGCACATGATAATGAAGTTATGTCTATTTTACTAGGTAGACAGGTGCTCTGAAGTTAGGATGTTATGGGATTACAGGAAGTTGGGGGGGGGGGTGTTAAGGCAAAACAGGTAATGAAAGAGTTTGATGTTAAAATTGATGAAACAGACTATCTAAATAGACTTGTTCAGAAATATGGGCAGGAAAGAAGACAATACACTGGGGTAAAGCAGCACTCAAGACAGATTGATCAGAAGGAGCAGAAAAAGATATAGTTAGAACTGAAGACTGAATAAATTCTCAAGCTGTTTAGTATTATTCTGGAAAAGTATGGCTGGCTGTGACAAGAGTGTTCTGAAGACTTAACAGAAGAAGGGTGATCAAGGTCACATCTGAGACACTAGAAAAACATTACATTGAAAATTTTTTGTGAACAGGAGAAGCAGATAAAAAGCCCCCCCAAACAGGGAGGAGGGAGATATCATATCACAGAAACAGGCTAGTTATATTTTTCAAATTTGAGTTAAATTTTGAATTTACCCTAAAATACACACAGACAATTTAAAAATTGTAAATAAAACTTAATGGAAAAGTATGTTAAATTTCTTCTACACTAAGAAATGCACTCTCTCAGAAATTTAATGTCTAAAATTACAGGTTCTATAGTTTCCTCTTTAACTTCCACACTGTGTTTGCTCAGTTCACCATCCAAAATAAGTTTTTGATTTTTTCAACATTGTAGATCCTGTCTGACAGATGCAAAGCTATATTCCTTTGGTTTTAGAAATAATTTTCAACAATAGAAAACAAAATTCAGATCCAAGAATGCTTTTTTTTTTTTTTTTTTAGCAATGCTGCCAAAAGCACAAAGAATGCAGTCAGCTACTTGGAAAGCAAAGTAACTCCCAGGGCACAGCTAGACAAAACTCTTCATAACATTCTCTTCTGTGGGTTTTCAGACATGTAGGACTGGCTGTCCGTTATTGACATTGCTGCCATTGCTCCGGACCAGAGGAACTACTGGGGGTATGCATCACACACACTTGGACCTTTGCTAACGCCATGTAAGTATCTTCCCATGTCCTCTGCTTTACTTGTCTTTGTGAGCACAATTATCCTTACAATTACAACCAGTAGTTTTGTTGCTTTTCTCAGGTGAGATCACTCTTTATGTCAGACTCACATAGTCTTTGTAGAACATAGACTTTTGAAGTACTTTTCTGAGCTGTCTAAAAAGGTCTGGGCATGTTGCTCATGATTTGGTGCATGAGGGGTTTTCATTCCTAGTAATGCCAATTTGTATGCTGTAGGTTTTTTTAAAAAAAATTCCTTTTATAAATACCTGTAATTTCCAGCTTTCTTTCAGCATGTTGACAAAATAACAAGTTAAGAAGAAACAATTACAATTTAATACAACTTCTAAAAAGCTCTCTCTAAAGTCCTTAATGTCAGGCTAGAATAAAAAAACTCTTAGGATGGTGAAGAGCAACAGTATGTAAAGAAATGTGTTGAAAATATAATCCCACTTCTTTAGAAGAAATATATCCTACTCTAGAATGCTATAGTCAGATCCAACAAGCAAATCTAAGGAGGATACACAAGATAATGAGGGACCCTTTGGAAGGCAGAAAATTGTGTCTTATTACTACATTGTTCCCTACTGTAGCATCTAAAACCCTTCAAATTATTTAAAATTAAAACTATTGCTCATCCTCTCCAGCATGTTAGAGAAAGAGCTTATATTTTTTTTCCTTAGATATGTTGCTAATTCCTGCAGTTATATTGTGTCTCATTGATGTTTACTTGTTAAATACACTAAGGATTAAATATAAAATGATCTGAAGTTTAAATTTTATTAATTTTATTAACTTAAAAATAACTTTATTTTAAAATTCTTAGCTATATGAAAGATTTTTCTCCAAGACTCCTTTCTTGGAGTTTCATGACTGTGTGATCTTTACAAGTTTACTTAAAGAAAGGTCTCCAACTTCATGCTTTCAAAAAAAAAAAAAATCACCCTTAAAAATTTTCTTGGTAGCTTGCTAAAGAAACAAAAAGCAAACAGCAAGAGGCTGTAATGATGTGTATGTGTCAATATGTATGTATATATAATTATAGTTTTAACTAAATATTTCTCTACTGTTTAGATTTGTGATATCATGTTTATGATAGAGACTTTTTCTAAAGGAATACTTCAACAGAAAGAAGAATGAATAGTTTTACTAAATCCAGTAAGATTCAGTATTTTATGACATTAATTTCATAACATATTTGTATACATGTGGTGGGGACTCAACCCTTTTTTTTTTTTTTATTAAAAAGCCTCATAATTCTAAGGGTAACAGTTATTGGTGAGATTATTATCATAGAAAAAAGGAGATTTTCCTTTGTAGCTATAACCATTCACATGATTCTGAGTTCCACTTCAGGATATGGCAGCCTCTACTATCTAGATAAATGCCACTTGGTCACGTGAAGGCATGTTCTAATTTATTTGAGATTATTTACACTGAGTTTCTTAATAATGTTCTGTCAATAGCTGCTGTGTAATTACTTCCTTTCCAGTTTCCAAACTATAAGGACTCTTATCTCTAACTGGCCATCCGGGTCACACATCTTTCTTGTTCCCTGAGTGGTAAGTGTAATCTCTTGAACTTGCTATATTTGATTCTGTTCTCTGCTTTAAACTTAAATTATATTGTTTTTAAGATACTTAAAAGAATGTTTCTTCTTGCCGTAGACATTTTTTGATTTTGGTATCAGGAACACTCTGAACCTTCCTGGTTAAAATAATATCTGAAGAAAAATCCCTTTAAGAGATTGCAGTAATTTCTCTTGCTGAAGAAAATTGCAGAGTCTCTGTAATGTGTCACACTGTGCTTCAGTTTCTGGATCAGCACATTTATGAAACTTCAGAGTTTTATATTCCTAAGAGCAGGATGGACTGGACGACATACTGGGCATTCATCATTTTTCAGGGGACTAGTACTGTGTCTATAGTCTTCCTGTTCTCTGTGACATTCCCCCTGGAAGTCTGTCCTTGGATCTGTGCACAATCATCTAGACAATTGAGGGTAGGGAATAGTTTCTGTGAGAGAAAGGCTTACATCAACTAGAAAGAGTTGACTAAAAGAAGAGTAGCTGCAGGCCTGTATAATTGTTACTAGTATGAAGAAAGTGGTCATTGTCTCTTTCAGAACAAAAATTTGGGAAAGAAGAATTTCTTGCAAACATTAGATATAATCTAATCGGTTAAAAAGATTAAGAACTCACCCTCATTAATTTTAAAAAATCTCATAAATTTTCTGAATTTTCCTTTTTGGCCCTACTACAGTTCCTATACAGAAATTTATTTTGAAAGGATCCATAAAGATGACCCCTGACAGATTCTATTGTACTCATTGCTGTATGTTGTTCCATAGCACAGTATCACCTTAATTTCTTTTTTTTTCCACATGATTTGAGTGATAAGAATATAAATTGTGCATAAAATCAGTACCCCATGTTTCTTAAGGGAATCATATATACATAAATATTGTGTGCAATTTTTCTCTGCTATTTCTGGAGTACCCCAAATTTATATGAGCTTAATTGCATTATTTTATTATTTGCATTTTATTTTGTTATTTAGTAAGCTCCTAGTTGGCATGAGAAATAATGAGAAGGCTTTCAGAATGCACATTAATGCAGGAGTTTTTTCTCTGGCTGACATTTCCTATAGACCTACTGTACAAGTGTCATCTGGGAAAATAATATTTGTCACAAATGTATTAGCATGAGGAGTAAAGTAGAAAAAGATTTTAAACAAAACCAAGTTGTTTTGTGTTTCTCTGTTATTTTTTTTTTTTTTAAATGGAAGAGCTATAAGTCTCACGCCATTGCTAGTATTGCAGAAATCATGGTAGAGATCACTTCATTACTGACCACTTGGGCAGTATGCGGCCAAAGCTTTGACAGAACATCAGTGCAAAGGGTCACATAATACTATGCAATTCTGTTTGAGCCTGGAGATTTGAAAGGAGGATCAGCCATGAAATAAGAGGTCTTTTCCCATGCTCCATCATCTCACTGAGATTTAAATAAAACATTGGGAAGTGAAACAAGTTGAGAGTTCTTTGGAGAATGTAAGGAACAAACTGAGTAAGCAAGGAATCACTGCTTTGGCACCAGCAAGGCACTTGTCAGCCAGTCTTTCTGAGCAAACACCTTCCTGCAAAACAGCTGATAGGCAATACAGTCATCCTTATGACAAAATACTCTTAAGAAGTAACTTTAGAATGTTTATTTTTGTACCTGGCAGCTTGTATGTCTCTGTAAATTGCCACAACACTGTTAAACATGAAATCCACCAGCAACGGTCTCTTCAAATTCCCACCCCAGTCATCAGCTGTTGCTCTATCGTCAGTGGAAGAAAATTGTCTAGAAATCAAGTTGCTATTGTCAGTCCAGCTCTTTCTATGGAGACTATCAGACCTAGGAACTTTTCCTATGTCAGATGTCTTTTGTGGTGAATCTGAAAGAAATTGTCAGTGTAGCGTGAAACAAATACTGCTGCATCCAAAGTCATAGCAGAATCAGGATTTTACAATGATTAAGATTTCTACAGCCAAAAGAGAAATGCCCCAGCTTCCGGGTGTCTTTTTATTCAGAATGAACACAAATTGTTTTATTTTGAATGGAGATGATCCAAACTGCACATAAATAATCCTGCTTTCAAATTATCCAAATCAGACACCAGTAAACCAGCTCTGTTGCCAAGAAAATACCTTTCTTCTCTCTCGTCTCTTTCTCTTGCTTTTAGTCCAGTCTCTTTTCCTTCCTCTGCTCAGCTTTTGATCCGCGAAGTCCCTCAGCTCAAAAGACCTAGCCTTCAGTTTGATGTTTCAAAACCTTGCCTGGCCTCAGACAAATGGGTGTAACAGCTCAGCCTCTTCTAGGGGGTTAGAGATGAAATAGTGTCCAGTGGAGCCCAGATTTCCTCCAATCCCCTTCTATCCAAACAGAGCACTTAACCTATACAGTCACCTGAATGACGAGGCCCTTTACGTTTAGCACCTTCTCTGGATAGTTTAATATGAAGTAATTCCATTAATGTTTCATACTCTTGTTTCATTAATTTTTTGCAGGAAGAATGTATTATTAAATGTTCAGTCCCTTCTCTCTTATCAGTTCAATTAAGGTACAGGAGGTACATCCACAAAGATGTCCTCCAGCAAAACTGGAATTAACGTCTGATATTTTGAGGATTAAGAAGGCTGGGAAAACCACAGAAAACAAAAGGTTTTCAAGTTCCTCTTATATATAACATGCAAAGGAAAAAAAAAAAAAAAGTGCAGTTACTCTTTTATTAAAGAAAAATATTTTAACTTGTTGTAATTGTAAATTGTAAATGTGACATAAAATCCCCTCTTTAAAATAAGTATGTTTCTTGTTTAGGTCCTTTCCCAAGTGTATTCAGCCTTTGCTTCCCATGAAAACCTTTGTCTCTTCTCTCAAAGCATAAGCCCTTCTCTCCACTTCTTGCTAGTTTTCTTTGTTCCCTTCACATTTCCACCTAACTATATTAAAATTCCAGTGTTGCTACCTAATTGTTCCAGTTCAGTCATTTTTAATGCAGATTATTACCACTATTTATTTACTTAAGACTTCCTATGACTGATTTAACTGCATGAATGGTGTATTTCTAACAAACACCATGTCTGTCTCGTTCTAAATATTTGTGTGTGATGTAGTTCATTCTACTCACCACAGTTCAGTTGACTTTATAGTTAGATGATGCAGTTAGAATGACCAGCCCACCTCAGCATGAGAAAGCAGTTTTAAAACATTGATAGTTCTATAAAATGATAGTCTACTGCATATGGTAGTTATGGTAGATCCAAGATTGCCAGGAATAGGATTCTCCCTATGATGGGTGGTAGAGAGACTTGAACAGGGACCCGACAGCAAAAAGTGCTCCAAAAGCCCTTTAAAAAAAGCAAGGTTCATGAAAAAGACAGTTTCACTAAGTCTTACTGCATATAATGCAGCTAGGTAGTGGTACCAACTGCTTGAGTGTCTCATGCAGGCTGTGCATGAGCAGAATAATTCTGTCCCAACAAACCCTCACATCAATCTCCTGCACAAAGGTAACTTCAGTCAGGATTGTGCCATCTACAGCCTTTCACCAAAGCTATAAGGCAGGTTGTCAGAGTTCTCCAGAATTGATTCCTTCTGTTCATGCCAGGACTCCAGAAACCTCAAATTCTCTCCAGTCGCCCCCACTTCCCTACATGTCATGCACGGTTCTTTTCTCTATCCCTCCTTCATCCTATAGAGCGCAAGCAAAGATGTAGAGTATTTTGTTTTGAGTTTTTTTAATATGCTGTGCCTAATGAGAGCCTATATTCCTGTGTGTATGTTACAGAGTGTTCTGTGTAATGCCAATCATTCCTTTGACTTTATTGCCATACTCGGGAAAAAGTTTCTGATTAATGAATCTTTTTACCCATGTGAGCAAAAACCGAAGAGATACCATTTAAACCCAGTGAGTTGTGGAGGCAGGCAGAGTGTTGTTTATGTGTTTGACTGACTTACAGCTTGTTACACAACTGAAATAGTGAAGGAATATTTTTGCTTTACCTTTTAATAGAGCACTGTGCGGTACAATATTTTCATCTACTGAAAATGTTTTTTATAAAGTAAGGATAATGCATGTATATTTAAAAAAAAATCCCGCTTGCATAAGCCTGTACGTCAATGACATAGTTGGAAGTACTTTATGAAACAATGTATTAACTCAGTAAAATACAAATGAAAACTGTATATTAATTGTTTTATATGCCCTCCTGTACTCATGTTTTATTAACTTTTTAATATTACAATGTATCATGCTAGCATGTGATACTCTTCCAAATAAGGTACTATTTTTGGTTTATGAAAATAAATGAGCATTTCAGATTAGCATTTTGATTTTGCATGAAAGCACATAATGTTTTTTCTTGTATTCCCTGATTGTTTCAAGGGCATTGTATCATACCATAAAGCTGAAGACTCTCATCTTTCTTCAGATAAAGTTGCTAATTACTTTTAATTTTACATGATATTTAAAGATTTTAAAATTTATTATTACTATCAGTACCAAATCCTAACATCATTCAGAGTAGTAAGACACTCAATAACTTTTTTTTTTTTAATGTTTCTGTTAGAAAGTACGGTGATGACATACTCCACCGCCGCCTCATTCTCTTCCCTGACTAGAATTTTATCAGAGTACAAATGTTAGGAAGCTCAATGAAAATACAGTTTAATGCACCCAGTTAAATTGCCTGAGAGGAAACAGTGAATACAGCTTTTTTAAAGCCTTTCCCCTCAGGCCATTAACTAAGAAACTGGTCACTAACTGCTAGTAACAAACCATTTTGGAGGGATTATTGCTATTACCAGTATTCAGTGGTTTATGGCTACATTTTGTTAAAGACATTAGCTACTGTAACATGGATGGGCCAACAGTATTGGAAAAATCATTCTTTTCCCTTGTGATTAACAACAGTTTTTCTTCCAGTCTAGATGTCTTGAATAGTGGGTTCATTATTTGTCATATCTCTCAATGCTGTAAAAAAGGCTTTTCATTATGGCCAGGATTCAAATGAAAAGAGTGAAACTATAATACTGACTTCTGGGAAAGTATGAGTCATGTCGAACCACCACACGTAGACTAGATTGCAACATTTCCAAGAATTTTAGCTGCCACTGAGAACTGGTTGACAGAACAATATACAGTAGCTTTCCCTTCCTGTGATCAGCTGTTTCTTGGTGAAGGCATCAGCACTGCTGAAGAAATAAACAAGGTTATATATTCATTTTATATAACAATGTAGTGTAAGTTTAGGTGTAAAAAAAGGAGTTTGATCAGTATGTTTCTAGCAATCTACAGTTAGTTCCATTTCCTAATTATTACAATTTACGTAATCTATAGTATTAGCAAAGGTGGGTCAGCCTTAGTTGTAATGGAAAGTGCAGAATCGTAGGAAGTTCAGTGTGCTTAATTAGAAAAAGTTCTGTGGAGCTCCAAAAATCTTTCTTTTATTCTTTTTTAAAGAAACTCCATCTAAGAAGATATTCTGACAGCTTAGTTGTATAAATGATATTGTTGAGTTAGAATACAGATTACAAACACATTATTTGCATGGCAAATGTGTTTTTCACTCTATTCTATCCCTCTCCATCTTTTATTTTTTTTTTTTTTTTTAAAATGTAGATCAGAACATATCATTATCTATGCTTCTTAGTGAACCTGACTTTTCTTGAGAAATTTACATCTTTCTCTCATTTTCTGTTAAGGTTTCTTACCCTGTTTTCTCACCTAAAGAATTATAATGAGGTAGAGTGAATGAGATCTATGGGGAAAGCAGTGGACCTAGAGACTAAAGGTAAAAGGATGATTGATGGTATGAAATTACCATAAAAGTACAATCAGGATCAGATTTTAAAATGAATTTTTAAGCAGCCTAAGAGATACACTTTGATTTGTAGTCTGGTGGAATAGATAATGTCTCATTCAGTGGATAAAGTTTCTCACTGTGTGACTTGAGCTTTTTCTGATCTTTCTGACTGGGAGTAAAATGGAACCAAAGCAGAAAGTGGTTTTTAATGCTGAAAATATCAAACACAATATTCTTAATGTCAAAACCTAGGCATAGCAGGTGAGAAAAGAAAAATAAATATAAGAAAATCATAGTGTTGGTATTTTTGTATAAGACACTATCTTCTTAAGGACCCTCTTGATCTATAAAAATATTTTAAACATAAGTAAGGAAAGGGTCAGATCTTTATGTTGATATGAAAAAACCCCAAATCTTTAAACAATTTAAGATTTAAGTATTTGTGAATTTGTTAAAATAATCAGCAAACCTACCAAAATATTCAAATACAAGACAAATACTATAATTTATGTCTATTTGAGCAATACATAACGTAAGTCTTGTGATCTTTATATAACTAACAACTATTTACAGTGCATTCAGACAGTCAATTAAAACAGAGCTTAGTGGGTATTTAAGAGTGTAAACTATTCTGTGAAATTATTCCTATATAATTGCATCAAATATTAAAATAAATTTAGGAAAGTTTTAAGTTGAAATTAGGACATTTTTATCTTTCATGTGAAGCAACTAATTGGCTGTGTAGGATTGACATTAGAAATGATTATGTTGTCGACGGGCTTTTTCTTTTTCTTTGAACAAAATTCTTGCAACTGTGAGTTCTTGTTTTTTTTCTCCCCCCACTCTCTAGTTTTATTTATTTAATTTAGAGGAGTTAAATATGATGGTAATATTTTAAAATAGGGGTTCTTTTTTGTAAGCTAATTCACTCTTCTTTCATGTAAAAGGAAATTTATGATTAATTTACTTTCTACTATATAAGTAATAAAGAAGGATGTGTATACCATTTATGGTATAACCTCAAAGGATTTCTTTTATTATATGGATCCTTATTATATGGTTGGATATTGTGATATTAAAATTAGAGACAATATTTTAAAATAGTTTAGCATTTTAAAAAAATCCTAAGATTTCCAACAGTTGCTTCTTATGACAGTTTTCATTTTTTTCCCTCCTACTGACAGTTCCCATAATGACTTTAATCATATAGTCTGGAAATGGAGCAGGTTACTGAACAGCAACAAACTCACTGGTCAATGTCGGTGTCACTTTTCTGGGAGCAGGACTTTTTGAGCATCAAGGAACTAATTTTAACAGCCTGCTGGAAAAGTGTTAAGTGCATTAACTCCCTGTCAATCACATTTTTAGCATGATGGCCAAATTATTATTATTTGGCTCGAGACATTCTATTGAAACTTATTTGTATGGTATTCTTATCTGTGTACCTTATGTGACTAATGATGATTGTTTATGGAGAGGTGCCTGTCCAATTATTTTTGAAGGAACACAAGAATGCAGAATGACTGGAAGCATCAGGTTTTTGCCAGAGAATGCCTCAGGTAAGAAGAGAATGGCTAGAGGCTATAAGGAATCACAAGAGACAAGTCAGAGTCGTAAATTGGGAAACTGACATATCTCATCTAATATACTTGCTAACTAGGCCTTTAAAAACCTTGACATTTAACTAAGTTTGTGGAAAAGTTATAGATTTTGTCCTTTTCTATTGGCTATAACTCATTAATATGATGAACTGAGGTGTTTATAATCATTACCAGCATTAGCAAACTAGCATATGGGATCATTTAGACATCCAGTTAAGCACCTAACAACTGCTCAGTTGTTTATGTAGGTTGTGCCTTTTTCAAAGTCAAGTCAGTCAAAAATGATATTGCAAGTTATTTACCCTTTTGGTACTTCAGTGTGTGAAATGGGATGAAAGAATGCTGGTATTCAGCTGAGGCATTTAAATAATGCTTTGGAAGCCCTGGCCTGCTTAGAACAGACTGCAGTCTTTACTGTAAAATGGAAATTTCTGAGGGTTTCAAGAAAGAAAAGGTAGTATAAAAACAAACTTTGCAGTGAATGCTGCCTATTAACTCAAATCCATTTAAATACATTAGGGACTTAACTTTTTTTTTTTTGTGAAAATAAACTTTGTCTTTACCCATTAACATTTCAGTGATAAGATGTACTGTGTAATTAAATACATACACTGCCCTGATTCTGATCTTGTGTATACAGATTTTTATATGAGTGAAAAAATCTAATTTCTGTGTAAAAAAACCAAACCAATAAAAAATCAAGCCATAGAATTCTCTGAAACGAACAACAAAAGGAACTCATTGCAGTATGAAAAGTGGAGATGATCACAAAGAAAAAGCAAGAGGAGGCACTATAGCGCAATAGCTAGAGAACGGTACGTTTTAATTTCTGAATAGCTCTCCTGTCTAAAGAATTAATTTACAACAATATACTTCGCAAGCAAGCATTTTTATGCTTAGGAATTGCTATAATTATTCCAGAAAGCAGGGAAAATGTGAAGGGAGCTAGTCAATGGGGCCAGGGGGAAGCTATTAGGGATTGTTTTCCCAGGGCAGGAAACTGAAATTCAGTAGGAAATGGCATTTTGACAAGCACTTTGTATTTCCAACCAAAATGGAATCTTGCTCATTTAGTGCAACTGGAAAACAGTTAATTGAGGCAAACCCCCCACCTTAATCTTATATGTGAGAAACTGTATTGACTTTTATAGGATTTGAGTTAACTCTTCCAGCACTAAGAATTCATTACTTTTACCTAATATACTTTGGAACATGAATAAGTTATACTGTAGCACAGTAGGAAAGAAAATGACTACTACTGCTCAGGTTGTGTGACGTTTTCCATGCTACCCCCATTTTCAGCAGCTCATAACTTTCTGAAAACTTCTGGTTGCCGGGTGAAATTTTCATAGTTCAGCTCTCTGTTGGGTGAAAATTATTTTTTGAAAGTTTGAGGGACTCATTCCGTTATTTCTGGATACATGTGAATAAGAACATGTAGCCCATCAGGCAAACGTTCTTGTTTCTTCTGCACTATCCTGTCGTTCAAATGGAGAGTGAAAAAGGGATCATTTTATGTGAATTTGTTAACTGCAAATGAATAATTGCATCTTTGCATTTGAGTAGTCTAGTTACTTTTGAAAATAATGAAAATCTTAGAGGAATTTCCATTTTTGTCCAGTGTGCTGCTGAATTCCTTAAGCAATTTGTCTTCAGCACATTTTTCATTTGATAGCCACACAAACTTGTTAAATATAAGTGTTCTTTAGCTGTTCATTTATGATCAACAATTTCTTGGCAGTATTGTGACTGGTCTAATATTGCTGAAGACTGTATGTTGGGTCATACTCAAGTAAGACTTCAGATGTGGTGAAATGAAATCACAATGTTACAGTAGGTGTAGTCTCCTTGAAATGCTACATTCCATCATGAATCCAATCTCTCAGAGAAACACGTTCAGCTGGCGTGTTAATTTTCTTCCAATTACACTGGAAGGCATTTTCCAGTTAAAGAAATAAGCGCAAGCGATTTTGAAAAGACATTTATGCTTGCAGAAAATAAAATCTGACTGTTCCAACTGTTTGTCCCACCCTCTTCAGCTGAGGAATTCAGTTCCACAGGTATTCTGGTAGGAACTTTCACAGAGGTAGCAGACTCCTAAATATTAGCATTTGCACCAGAAACTCGCCTACAAATTATTCCCAGCCAGTGAAGAAATAGTAAGCACATGATCTCACTCAATATCCACAGAAAAGCAGTAAAATATTTTAACAAGCTGCCTGCAGGTAATCTGCAGGACAAGAATGATTGTAAAATGATTTGGTATATAAATGCTTTAGGTAAGAAAGGAAATAATTCCTATCTCAAGAGGCTGAAAATTAGGCGAGCAGTCAAGGCAGACAGGCAAACCATGCATGAACATATATATATAAGTGTTTGTGGGTGTTACTGTTCCCTTTAAAGTTCCCTTACCTTTTTTTGTGAAAAGAACATGAGAGGTGTGTGAAGATAACTGTGAAATCTTCAGACAGTATGTTCCCCAATCTACAGATACTGTGTTTAAAGAACAAGAATTTTGCTATGAAGAGCAATGTAGAGCAGTAAATACACATTATATAGGCCTCTTATTTTTGCTGTATTGGTCTCTGTCACTGAATATTCTGAAAAGTCCATGGCAGATCTCAAAACTTGTTCTCACTTTCTTCTGTCAGAGAATATTTTTCCTATTACTAGTAACTCAACTAGTAACATGAGGAACTCAACATGAGAAACTCCTGTTTCTTGTTCCGTATAATTCCTCCATCTTCTCCTAGGTCATGTGGGCAGGAGAAGACAGGAAATGGCAGGTATCCCAGACATACTTTGCTGTGCTGTTTACATCATTATAATAACGTATCATCGTTCTTCATAGACCTCCCCTAATTCTTGATTAGATCTTTTCCAGACATCATTCTCATTCATTAGCCTGAAGTTAATCTTATTATTCTATTTTGGTGTCATTCAGTTGGTGTTTTATTTATCCTTTCAGGTAAGTTCTTCTGGTGTCGCTTCCATATAAATCAGCAGGCATTATAAAGTGTTGTTAGCACTGTCTTTTAGTAGATGTTCAGAATCAAAAATCTCTCTGAAAACAAAAGGTCTAAGCATTAACTCTCCACCTGCCACAATCTGTTTCTCATTGGTAAAATAGTTTTCTTTGCCAGTAGAGGCATTACTGTCATAACCAGCCCCTCCCTGAGAACCTTTAGGTCATGCAGATACTACCAATATTCTTAGAGGGGCTCTAACAGATAACCTAGGGCAAATTGCCTCTTCTTGTTTTAACTTTCTGCTCTTGGTTTAATACTTCAGCAAATGGGTAGCAGAATAGAACATTTTGGTGGGCATCAGTCCACAGGGCAAAATCTTAGCATAAACATTTTCACATCAGCCTCTTAAAATAATATGCTAGTCTGGGAAACTAAGCAGCTGAGAAACAGTCACAGAACCTGATCCGCTGCCCCAACAAGACACACAACAGAACAGAGGGATGAAATGCTGCAAATTACACCAGGGCTTGTAGGACAAGCGATGTACGCTTGGATTTTCTTAGTTCCAAGTGCAGCGAGGCTGCTTTATCTTACAAACTTAATGACACTTCAGCTCTGTAGATGGGGTCGTTAATTTAAATAAAATGACTAAATAAAGTTGCATAAGGGAAATATTGACTACATTCACTAGAAATAAACCCTTCTGAAGAGACAACATGGAACAGTGGACATCTTCCCTTCAGAATGAAAAAAAAGGATGAGGAAGAGTTGCTTTCTTTCCTCCTTGACAGAATTAAACATCTTAACAGATGATGCTTAATTGATAAATTTGGACAAGAGATTGGGAAAACTGTTTGTTTTAAAATTCTGAATGTAATCTCCCTTTCTGCATTTACAAAGCAAATGTATAAACAGAATAGAGGAAAAATAATATTCCAGTTTCTGTCAATTCTTTCTTTGCATTTGGATTAATTCTGTAAAATACATCTCCATAAATGAGAATGGCTTGTTGCATCTTTCCCTGGGAAGTCATGTGAACCGCACAATGCCACGTCTTTATGCTGGGTCTAAACTTGCAGTTAGTCTTTTCTGTAATGCTGTAGTCTAAAATCTCAGTCCCCAACTTGACCAAAATTCTAGCGCCAGCCCCAAGCTACATTGCTTAAATAATATATCTTGTTTCAGTATTATTTTATAGCTCTTATATCCTGCTTTCTATTGGTTAATTGATAGGAATAAGTGGGTAGAAGTTAATTATTTGGAGTAATAGCAGCAGTAAATTAAAAAAGAGATATGAAATGGTTTTGCTTCAGTATGAGATACTGCGTTATTGTGAAGGTCATTGAAGTTAGCAAGGGAAGTTAATACAAGATGCATACAGTATATGAGGTAAATTTGTAAGAGCATTTTCTGGAAAGGTGTACGTATAAGTCTTCCAGTAGAAAGTATTGTTAATAAAACAACAGCTCAGTACATTCAAACCCTATGAGTGTCTAAGTGCTCTAAATGCATTGGGCTGCCTGTGTTGTTTTCAGATTTGCTGTTCTGTTCAGCATGCAGGCTTAGCACTGTGCGTGTAATAGCTGCTGACTTCAGTGGGGCCTTTAATCCTACACATGAGTATATCTCTTTCTGCTTTACAATTCCAAAATTTATTTAATAAGATCTGAGACATGTGCATCACTGGACATGAATGGAATAATTATAGAGAAGGGACTGGAGAAGTACATGGAACATTCATATTTTTAGCAAAACAACACTTGTGGATACACTTTATAACTAGTACTCTTACACTTACATTTTCTTGTCTTACTAGGGTATATGGGAAGAGAACAACAGAGTGTATGTAACCTGTTCTGTATAAGTCTTCCTTAATTCTGTCATAAATGAACATTTAAGAGTGAGGAATGGAGACTCATCAGCCATGGCACCCCTCCTGGCGTTGTGACTGCCTCTCCAACCTCCATGCATGGGTAGAGCTGTGTGTTGATGCTGTGGCATGGGAGAATGGAGAGACAGTGCTGGAAGCTGGATTAAGCTCTGTGCCTCCCACCCCCTTTCCCAACAATGCCTCTTTTGTGCCACTGTGCTATGTCTTTCAGTATCTTGGGTAGGGAAAGAGGGAGAGTCCTACGGAGCCTCAGAACTGTGAATCTGGTGCAGGGAGAAGTGTATGAAGGCACAGATGGGTGGTTCAAGGTGGAACTAGAGATGAGATGGAGGGTGAGAATTGAAGGAGGAAGAGAAGACAAAGCCTTTCGACCTGCTAACCAAAAGAAAAAAAGGAACCTCTTTTGTAGTAAAGCGTCATAACCAGGCAGTAGGCAACAGGTAACCTAATACGCCTTTCCCATAGGAAATTTCTGTGGTCTGAGGTTCCAGATAGTTTGTTTTGATACATGATACATATGTCAGTTATTATCATATGGCTTGATCTTGACCCTCTTGAGTCAGTGAGCACTTTTGCTCACTTTTGTTCTGTAAACCCAAAGCATTAACATTCTGTTAAGCAGCTAATCCCATCCATTAAAAAAAGTGTGGCATTTGTCTCATCTCATATATGCGGTCCTTGTGTAGGGGGAATTAACGTGACCAAGGGGTGATAGCACCCAGTTTGGTTCCATTCCTGACTGGTGGGACTCTTGTCACTAGTTTGCAGGACAAGCTTATTCTAATTACATAACATTCAGTGTCTTAGTTTCCTCATCTGTAGGACTTGGATAATAACTTTCATTTTATTTGTAAATAGATAAGAGCACTTTAGAGAAATAGATGTTATTGTTTTTAATTGAATCAATTATGCCTGAATCCCAAGGTATTTACTAAATCTAGGAAACACCTTTCACTGGGTGAATGAGGCCGCTGGGCTAGACAGCGAATGAAACCATTAACTTAATCTACTTCTCTTTTTTCTTCCTTCTTCTTCTGCGGTACACCTGGTACTGTTGTGCTTGAGAAATCTAGGCTTGGCCATCTAAAGTAACTGTTGAACAGAATTGTTTATAAATAACACACAAGCATCGTTGAAGTATCCAACACAAGACACATCCAACTCCCCTTATTCTGTTCCTTATCTCAGTGCATTCTTGGCACATGTGCAAGTAATCTGTCTGGTTTACAAGAGGGTACATCATCTGATTTTACTGGTGAAAACAGTTTTAATAGCCTTCCTTTCTGAAAATAACTCTGAAACTCTGACATCTCCATTATGTTCATGTCCATTTTACTGAACTCATGTTCTTCCAACAGCCTGTTATGTTTTCCCTCCATTTGTTCATTTATTGCTAATAAAGCAGCCCCAAGAGTCACTTTAGCTGTGTCCCAAATTATCTTTAGTTGCATCAACAGTATTATTTAGATCAGAGTAATACTTAATTACTTGTGCAATTTTATTTTTATCAACACTTAAGTGATTCTTTAAAAGGCAGTTGTTATAGCTTCAGAATTTTTCCATCAGCATTTCTGTCTGCAGTCTTTGAGATACAAATGCCAGATACTCAGTATACCTGGCTGTAGAAGGTAGCATTTATTTTCACTATTGATTAAGAGTAAATGATTTCTCAGAAAAGAATTGGAAGTAGCATACATCACTTTTTTCCCCTAGCAGAGGTTGCTTTCAGCAATATCAGGGAAAGGGTACCATTTACTATCCTTAAAAATTGCTTACCCATTGCAGGTTTAATTGTAACAATCTTCTGGTAATTGAAACCTTCTGTTATAGCTAACCTAATCTGAATTTAGATAGGTTAGCATAAACTGCTCAGACCAATGTGTAGTTGATGTTAAAAAGCACAGATTAATTTTAGGAAAACATCTGGCCTCAGTTTTCCTTTAAACGATTTTATTTACCATTCACTCTTTAATAACTATTGTTTTCATAAGTATTATTTGCAGCTTAGAATCTCCCCTGCCCCCTAGTTTACATTTTTCTAAAACTATCTCAAAAAGATAAAAAAAAAAGACATTCCCACCTCCATACTGTCAAGAAACCATCTGTTACCCATTTCCCAGGATGATCAACACTAGCAAAGAAGGGAGACGATTTTTAAAGCACATGGTCTTGCCCTGTATCAGGCTTATCAGTAAATGTTCGCCAACCTCCATCTGTCATGAAACACACTTATCCCCAGTTATCAATGAAGAACTGAAGTAGAAGAAAACAATTTACTCCATCTTATACTGAAGAGTTATGATAGAACTAGGACAGAGCCTGAATTCCCTGATCTTGGTAGAAGACTTTAGCAACACATCACACAAAATTGTTAACTGGTAAGATATAAATTTGGTAATTAATAATGGCTCCATTATTATATGAGGAGAAAAAGAACAATTTGTCTTACTTTTGTATTACACTTCTTGTTTTACACGTCTTTAAAAGTGTCTCTTAAATTGCATATGTTTTGGGGTGTCTGATTGTATTAGGGTTGATTTTTGGGGGGACAGGCATTTTCTGGAATACTTAGAGGCTGATGGAAAAGTGATTTTCAACCCAACAGCTTTAAGAGTGGCAGGTGCCAGTGTGTCTCTGCTTTCCATAGCCTGTTTGCAACTATCACTAAGAGTTTGTAGATCTATTGGAAGGATGGAGCTGGAGAAGAAGCGTTTGATGGCTGTGAAGCAATTTGTGTTGGATTATTTCTGGGTAAAAATATGCTTCCCTTGTCTATTGCTGCTAGTACCCTTCATTGGATTCTGGGGATTGCGACTAATTAAAATAAGAAACAGGTAGTCATTTTTTAAAATTAATGATAAGTCTATAAATAAAACATAACCTGACTGCAAAGTCATTATTTTGGGGAATTACTGTGTTGCCATATTCATTGCAGCATATGATAACAACTACATGTTTGTAAATGTCTCTTATTAGTTCATTGGCATGGTCATCCTCCCAGGCAAATTTTAAGACTTTGTAAGTTTTTGTCCTAAATTTTCAAATTATAATCCAGGTTTTAAAATTGACCATTAAACTGCTGATGCATTGCCTATGGTAAATATAAACAAACTTACAAGAAAATGACCATTTTCTTTGTTAAAGGTAGCTGGCAGATTAATGGGATATCACTATTATTACCTTAATGGAGGACAGAACATTTAGGTCAGAAATTTGTCAAAAATTGTGGGCCAAATTCTCCCGTGTCACTATTGACAGGTAGATGAGCACTGTAACACCTATGATGAGAACCAGCATACAAGATGTTCTGATTGTTAGACAGGGTCGCTTGGAGTAGAACTTTTGTCTGGTTCTTAGAAAGATGCAAACAGCTCTCACTGAAAGCATTTTTGGGCTTAGCTCTTCTTGCTCTTAGCTCTTCTGTGTTTTTCTGACTGTTCTTATAGTGAGGCCTGTTTTTGAGGGTAGTTGAGAAAAGCCACTGACAACAGCAGATTCTTTCATCATGTTGGTCTTTCTGTCCTCTGACAAGGTTGACAGCAACTAAATACGCAATGGCTCTAAATCTTGTGAAATGATTAGCCAAAGTCTATCATAATTCATATACTCCTAAAGACTGAGAAGTGTTCTACCTATCTGGGGTGCCTTTCCAGATTTAATTCAAGTTACTCTTTGGGTTAGCCTAACTGAAATAGAACAGCCAATTTGCAAATGAAAAAAACCACCCCAACATATATGCCATTTTTAAACGTTTGTAGGCCTATACTTGCTGAAAGCTTAACTTTGAAGATCACAAAGGATCAGAATATATGAACATCACCTTTATAACAAATGTTAATAAAAACTTAGAAAAAAGTGAACTGCAGCTCCTGTATTCCCTATTGCTTTCTGCCCAATCTAAATACAATTTTTTCTTGTCTTTGTAGAGCCACGAGATGAATAAAAAGCTGCAGCAAGTTTCTTTTGTTTCACACTAAAATGGAGCAGTTAGCAACAGGTAACTACAGTCAAATGACCATAGTTTTTCTTAGCATGCATTTTACAATTGGAAAGAAAGGCCATAAGTAACTTTTAAAATCCACATGTAATACTGCACAACTTTGGTACTTTAACTGTTTGCTTTTTCTATCTGACTTATGAGGTATTTAAAAGATTTCACTGGTGTTCGTTGCCATGAGGCTAAGCACACTGAAGATTTCTCTGCAGAATTGACACTTAATGTTTTAGTGTTGCACAACAGCAGAGTCAAATTAACACTTCTGGCTTCTGCATCCAAAAGCCATGATACCAAACAAGTGTAGAAGTAGACTTTGCAGAGCATATTTTTGTCTCCCTTACACTGGAGTAAAGCAAACACTTCCATGATTTATTGTGTGAGAATTCTCCTCGTTTCTTCAGACATGTGGGGTAATTTGGGGAAAGCAGTGCAAGTTAACCAGAACTTCAGTAGAGCTAACCTGCAGCCATGTTATTGAGTAGTCACGTTAACAACTGATGCGTTCACTGAAATTCTGGCAAATGTCTTTCTGATGGCTATTTGGAGTGAGAAGGGCTTCTGACTACCTTTTTTTTTTTTTTTTCCCCACCCAATGAAATGTATGCTACAAACTTGTGTTGCGGCAATATTTAAGAAAACGAGCAAAACTTTTTAAAGGAAAAACACAAAATGGACTTAAATTACATGATTTGAAGATCCTTTTGCCTAGGCTATTTGTCACCCTCACATCAATTTTCATCTGATGAATCCTTGGGGAAGGCAAAGAGATACCAGCCCAGCACGGTGAGTGCTCTGATAGTCCTGTAGTCATTCAGCGCACTGCCCCATGAGGCTGTTGTGACCTGAGACCCGAAGTGTCATTTTAAATCATCAGGCACAGGTATGTGAGTATCACTAGGCCAGATCCATTTCAGGAATCATTTTACTGCAGTCAGTGAACAGACAAGGATGGTGAATGTTGATATTTGATTGTAGTTTACACTTTAATGCAATGAACACTTTTTCATGTGAATGAGTAACATTTTTAATGTGAAGAGGTCACTGTGTAATCCCATTTTTATTTCATACTTATTGCCATATGTTGTATATTTTGTTCTTTTAAATAGTGTTAATATTCTCTTTGACTGTATTATATACAATAGCACATCTGCCTTTTGATTTATAAAATATGCTTATGAGACTAAAAGCGTGGATGGTATTAAAATACATTAGACTAATACAGCCACTGTCAATTAAAAGATTCCTCCAAAAATGCAGTTTATGGGCTCAACAAAGTCTCTTCAAAAAGATCAGCCCTTGAAGCTTCTGGGGGAACAATCTGGGGCTTTTTTAGTCAGCAGGGAGCTGAACTCTGAGCTCTCACTGCTCAGCACAATTCATAGCTGCCTAAATAGCTTTATAATTCAAGAATTTCATCTCATCTGAAGTGTCAAAGTAGAATACAAATAGAGAAGTGACCTTTAATCAGTAACTCAAACCATAAAGCTCACGTATTTGGAAACAATCTGGAAGCAACTGCAAGCTTCCTTGTGAGCAATCCCACCACAGCAAGCAAGCAAGCACATCCTGTACTACATGAAGAGACATCAGATTTAGCTCAGCTTGAATGCATTGCAGGGTGGACATGAATCTCCAAAAGGAAAATTTGTGTTTTTCGTTGCCAAATAAATGTATGAAGAAAAACACTCTTGGCTCCTGATATTATTATTTGTCCATCAAAAATAGCCAAAATCCTAGTTCGCACACATTTCCAGCAAAAATATGTCTTTTCCATCAGGTGTATTTTACCAGAAGCCATTTCCTCATAATAAAACCCCAAAACTCTAGCAATCATTAGAGTGTTTGTTGTGTCTCTAAAATGCACTAACCAGCAATAGCTTCAACATGGGCTTCAACGTGGGTTTTACTGATTTTCATTTCAATAAAAGAGTTATTTTTTTAAAATAAATTTTTTTATTAAGAAGAAAGCAAATTCCTTTAATGAAAAGATTGACAAAGATCCCGTTCAACTAATGCAACACAAATGAAATAAAAATTATAATAAGTGAAGAGGAAAATTTCTATTAATTTTCAAGACACAGTTCTCACAAACCAGATATACACAAAATAATCCTTTGTAGCTGTTGCTTAAAGATACCCCTGGCTCCAAAAAATCTCTGTATCCTGGACCAAAGTATGCATGCAGTGTCTGGTAGCTTTATTATACTTAAAAAGAAAGAAAACTACAGAAGGATGTGCAGTGTAGTATGACTAGGAGAAAAGAGATTTTTAGATTTTTCTGTGTTTTCTCTGTGAGGCTGTGTTGGCAGTGTTCATATTAATTTAATTTTGTGCCTGTGTTTCTTCAGTAAATATTCAGTCCTGCTGTAACAGATGAGTTGGGATTGCGCTGGCAGAAGCTTCCGCTTTCATTTTTACATTCTGCTGTTGGTCATTTCAGGCAGCATTCAAGGAATGTGCATATTAAAAGAAAAGGCACTTCAAGCACATAGCTGCTCTTGCTTCTCGCTGCTGTATGAGGGGCGCCTTCATTTACATCACTGGAATGTAGAAGTAGTTTCAGAAGACTAAGATGAGGCCCATGAGGCCTGAGTCCTCGCAGGCTCACAGCCACATCTAGTTATTCATCAATGCCAACGAGTTCTGTGTGCAGAGAGAGGCTCAGGGAGGACACGCTTCCACCGTATAGACCCGGGTAAAAGACAGCTAAACAGTAAGACTCATATTGTGCCAATCAAGGGTACAATAAATAAAAAGAACTCCTCTGTAATACACATCTTCCTGTGAACATTTCTAATGGGTACTACCTTCATTAAGTATCTTTTGAGTTTTGTTTAAAGAAAGGAGGCCCGTGGGCTGCAAGAGCAACTGCTGATTGCCATACTGCTGTAGATGAACAAATCCTGTCTACTGGCTATATAAATGCTTACTGAATACAAGTGCTATCCACAAGATCCAGAGTCACAAAACTGTACTTGAAAAAGAATACACAAGCCTGAGCACAGGTTAACATCAATGTTTGGATCCATTAGCAGATAGGATGTTTGCCCAAGAGAATATTTGAGCATTTCTTTTTGTCTTGAACCAGAACAAGGAGGCAGCATTTCTAAATTTGCTACTAAATTCCCCCAAACCTCAGCGAGAAAAGATTTTGAACAATTCAACATAATATAACAATATAGAAGCAATCTATAAAAATAAAATAAGATAATGCAAATAAATTTTAACCTTTTTTTTTAAAAGTATCAACAATTTGAAGGTAATTACTGGAACTGTGAGAATGTTGACATCCAGAAGGGCTGTGCAGCTAGATCTGAGAAAAGTAAAGTAAAGATATAGCTGAGTAATATGCAAAATACAGCCTCATTACCTACAGCTGTTCTCCTTCCACTGGAAGTAGTAACAAAGTAGAACCCATCTTTTCATGACAACATTTCTTTTAATGTCAGTTAAATTGAGAAGACTCCAGTTTCTCAATGGAGTTTCTTCTGCCAAAAACACACACACACAATCCTCATAAAAATCAATATTAAAATGTGAGGAACCAATCTTAAAAGACCCCTACAAAAAACATGGATGCCCAGTTCCACATTTTATTGCATGGTAAACCGCTGCTAGAGTTTCTCAGGAGGAATCATCAATATAGCCCCAAGAGACCAAATGACATCTTTGTGACTGGCTATTTATCTCTATCTCACTTATGTCAGGAAAATTTGTACTAAAAGCATAACAAATGATTCTTGAATTTGTAATATCTAATTCATGTGATATAACTAACTGCTCAGTGATATATTAATGTCAATCTCAGTTAAACTGGTCCAATTTTGTTTCAGTTCCTACCAGAAATGAATGTCACCCTTACAAACTGTATTCATTTTGAATGCATTGAGTATAACGCAGTACAATGTTACCATCCAAAACCAATTTACGATGCTTTTAGTATATATGTGTGTTAGTATGTTAACCTGTACCAGCCCTTTAGCCAGTGAGGAATTAAACCACTAAGGTTAATAAAAGCAGATTTTAAAAGCTTTTTTCTTCAGCTATATCAGCCTAAGAACAGAGGATGAAGCTGTGAACCTTTTTTTTAAGTGGGGGCAGTTGCTCATACAGTGCAGTAAAATAGAGAAGAACATTGCAGTTTGAGAAAGAAAGGGGAGGAAAAATGGTCAAAGCAAATTTTATTGAAGAAGAATAAGCAAGAAAAGGCCTGAAATGACCATATTCTTGCTGGCCCTTTTATGTAATTCTGGTTTATATGTGATTACAGAGTTGTGTCATAAAATGAATAAAGAACACACACTTGGAAGAGTAGTTCCTTTCTGAGGGAAGGGAAAGGGAAATGTATCCTGTGCAGGGCATACAGGGGAGATGGATGTAGGCGAGGAATGAGGAACACCTGCAGAGAAGAAAGTGGGAGCCATGAAGAAGAACTCAGAGGCTTAAAAAGAGACTGTAAGACATGTAGCATAAAAGACGGGAAAAAGAAATCTTAGGGGGACAGGACAGGCCAAAGACTAAAAATGGAGGACACGGTTTAGAAGAAGGAGGAACGAAGCATAGCCAAATGCTATTTTGGTCATATGAAAAAGAGTATGAAAATAGATGGCAAATAGGATGAATGAAATTTTAAAAAATATTAACATTCAAAGGATCCCATGATATTTTTTTAATCAAGATTCTCATGGAGCATGGCTCTGACAGCATAAACTATGGGTTGTCTGCAGGTTGCCCTGTTGCATGTAATTGTCCCACCACACAGAGGATCTCTTAAGCAGCCTCTGCATGTTCTGGTTTAGATTTACAGTTTCTAAATAAAAGAATTTCTCAGTCTTGAGGTTGCTAAATTACAGACATAAATGAAGCAAAAGGTTATCTCTTTTATGAGATTTAGAAGCTGCAGGCCAATTTCTATAAGATTTTGTATTTGTTCTGGCTTGCAAATATATGGAAACTGTTAAATAGCAGTGTTAATTTTGAAAGCAGGGTATTTTTAAGCTTTTAAGCAAATTGAAATAATAATACTGAGGTATATGAATTTTTCTTGCATATCTTGCACAGATATTACTTATGAGCCTTATTTAATGCTTTAAATACATTAATGACATTTCAGAACTGACCATTTAGCTGAAAGATCAAGTTACACATATCCAAGACAGTGTGTCACAGCAACTGGTTTAGAACTGGGTAAATCAAGGATTATTAAGTGCTGTCAAGATTTTTTGGAGAGTATAAAGAAAATCTCAGCTCTTTTTTAACCTTAAAATCATCTCCATCCCTTCCATGGGACAAGAGAGATTTCCCAAGTAATCATATTACAGTTTTCTAGAGCTCATGGGGATTGCTGATATATAGTAAACTCACTATAGCTTGTAGGGTAGAAGAAACTGGCCACCTCTGAAAAAGGTCAGTCCCTGTTTCACTATATGAAAGAAGATAAATTGGTTGCAGGTAGAACACTGAGATATGAAAATCAAGTTTTAGAATTTTTGTTTTAACATGAATATGCTCAAAAGCAACACCCAAACTCCTGTCATGGTGATTTCAGGAATGATGACACCGCTTCATAAATGCTCTCTGCATTCTGCAGCCTTAGTTTCCCTGCAGTTATCATCTCTACTGTCTTATGAAACAATCTCCAAGGCTTTTTTGCATAACTCATTTGCACAGTTGCTGGTCCAATACGTTACCTGCTACATGTGTACGTTCCCTCAGCATCTTAGTTCACAAATGATTACTTGCTTACTTCACAGGTTGCTGATCACAGTGTGCAAATGTTTACAATCAGTGAGGGCATACAAATATAAAGAATTGCTACAATTTATTAAGCAGACTTCTAGGATCAGATCAAGCACATTTTCCTCTATGAACATGATGCAGCAATAAGCATCTCCCTTGCCCCACCAACCGCAGAGAAGTTAATTTTGTTTTCCATTTTGTATTACGTTTCAGGGAGCGTATAGTGACTAAATGCCTTTCACAGTTTGTGCTCTAAGTTTATCTCATGAAGGTTTACAGAGAGTAAGAGTCAAGCTGCTATGTGGCTGTTCCAGCAAAAGTGTCAGGATAAGAAATGGAAACCTTCACTGTCCCCCAATCAAACCTACATTTTTGCAGACATGTCCCCTCAGACCATAGGTCTGCCACTAAACTTTGCATGCCAGTCTTAGACATTTCCACTCTCGGTTCACATTCATGCAGCAGAATTATTTAGACAAGCTCCAATTTCCCCCATTTGGAATGGGAGGGAAAAGTGTATGGTGCTGCCAGGCAGAAGATTATATCTTCGTTTTGGTGGAGGTTTCAGGCTCTTTAGAGAGCCTGTGGTTGTGGCTGTCACTCTCTGCCACACTCAGAGGCTTTTTTTATTGTCCCTGTCAGTTAGCAGCCCAAGGTTACTGCCAGCTCTCTGTCAGTGCTTTGATTTTTGTCAGCTATGGCCAGGTCCTTTTAGTTATCTGCTATCTTTTCAGCTTTGTTCAGCCTGAGCTCTACTTGTCTACTAATTAGCTCTTTGGAGATTTCCCTTTTAAAACTCACTATCACAGAGGACAGGAACCGTTCAAAAGTTTTGTGCTTCATAGAAATTCCATATTCATCCACATCCCATACAGCCATCTTTTTAAAATTAAAAGTGGCAGGTCAGGCCAATTTAAGGTATATAAGCAGCACAGCCTGTAAAAAGATACCTTTAGGTTCTTGATCAGGTATGTAGATGAATGACAGAAAAAGAAAAAAAGGTTTCCACTGAAAGGACCAAGGTATACAAATAAAAAAGAAACTATCATTCTGTGTAACATATTCTCATTTTCTTTATCTTCTGGTGTGCAAATATTGTGCTAGCTGAATATAAAAGTAGCACAACTTTAGGGTACAGAAAAAAAACCCACACTGTAACAACATCAAGAGTGGTCTTACATCAAGGAGGGCCCTGAGGATGTCTTTGTTGTCAACTTCAGAAGAAAAGAGAGGAACAGAAGAGGAAACTGGCAGAAGGAATAGATGCCAAAGAGAACTCAAAGGATTAGGTCCGGGTGAGGTGATCGGTATTCGAAAACAGTCTGCCTTCTGGCTCTGATCTAAGGGAATAGGCTGGCAGCAAAGCCAGAGGGCATAACAGCACAAACACACCTTCAGCACACTGCTGGAGGCTTGCCTCAGTGCCTTAAAAATTGTGGTAGCAATTAGAAATAAAGGTATATAGGAGCAATAGGCAAAAGTGCTCTATTTATGAATAAAAGTCCTCTTTTTACATAATACTCAGTCTACTTGTATCTTTTTTTCCTCCTTTTTTTGCCACTTAGTACGTTTTTCTTGTGGTATATCATCGATGCTGTAAGTTGCGCCTACATTGCACTTACATAGTGTTAATGCCTGGAAGATGAAAGTAAAAACCTTTGAATATATTAATGCTATAACACAGATGTCTTACTTTTTATACTCTTTTTTTAGAAATATGGTGTGGTTAATAATGATGCAGATTGTGCTGGATGGATGAGCAGATGAAACAGGGGAATACAGATTAAATAAAAATTTCTTCAAAGCTTACGTTTGCTTCATAATTTAACTTCTGTACTTGTCATGGTAGTAGTAGCTAGGTGCAACCATGCATAATCACATTGTTCTAAAATATCCTGGTGAAACAGAACAAACCTAATCTAAACAGCACTGCCACACTTGTTCAGATAACTGGAAAAAAAAGGTAATTAGGAAATGTCAGCTCAGCTCCACGGTTGATGATAATTAGAAATCTATTAGTTACAATAAAAAGTACGCAAACAGCTTTACAGTTGAGAACCAAACATTTCTTACTGAGGGTAAGGCTGCAAAGAGACCATGGAATCAGCTGTCCGGACCTCCTTTTTTGAAACAACATCTCACACAATTTGTGCCTCGTTTCTTATTTTTCTGCTCTCACGTTTGTCTTACGCATTGGACACCAGAAAGAAATACAGATTGGACAGCTTTTGCTTTGCTAATGGGCAAGCTCCCTTCTCAGGTCACTGCTAACCTGGGTGATGTTTGGCCCAGCATGTGGTGACTCTGTCTCCTCAGAGCACTCACACTTCTATCTGAGAGCTGTTCTCATTCTCCAGAGCTCGGGTTTTCAGTGACCCAGGTATTGCAAGGAATTACTGGTGTAGAGGATTTTATTCTTTGAACTTGCCATGTGCATGGGGTCCTTTGTCCCTGATGTCTGGCCAGACTGACAGAATGACAAACATTTAGTTGTTTCTTGTTGTTTACATCTTTGGACGTTTTCAGCCTCTCTTAAAACTGCCTCATAACTAGTCCGGTTGATAGATTTGGAGGCTTTACGCATTTTTTTCTATTTTGCAGGTTGAAAATTTCAGACATATTCCATTACAATATTTTAATTCTGCTGTTCTCAAGGTTGGATCTATACCATAATCTTTTCTTTGTTGGCTTAATCTAAATTAGAGCATATTAGTGTCATAAAAATAACACAGCTATTTTAGCTGTGTGCATTGAAAGCATATCGGAGCCACTCCTACTGGTTTTAAGAAAAGTTCTGGCCAGTCATGCTCATTTTCAAATTGTTTTGCAATCTTCAAAGTGCAAAATCGAACTGGCCAAATTTTGCATTTGAAAAGCCCGTTCATGACTTCCATAATTTGCATTCCATTGAGAACAGCAGGGTTGATATGAAAGCTACCTGCTGTCCTTTTTGGAGAAGCAACGGCCCAGGCATTTTCTCACTGGCATCCCATGATTTGTTTGTCCCTCCTTTCTGAAACTAGTATTTGTACATTAAACAGCTGGTCACTTGCTCCTAGAGTTACATACTGGATACGTCAAGCTGAAGCAGTTATGTCTGCATTGCATCTTTGTTCCACAGACACCTTAAATGCTTGGAAGCAATTTAGTTCAGAAAACTTACAGATATTAATAGTCTCTTAGTCTCCTTCCTCACGAGGAAGATGACATACTTCAGGTATGGGCAGCGGTCGCATTGCTTTAGCCTTTCCAGGTTCAAGGTATACTTGTAACAGACAGCAAGTGATCGCTGTATAACACAGCAACAGCCAACAGGCAGTCACTGCTTCTCTTGTTTTTCCTCTATTTTAGTGATGCTTCCCTAGCTTGCTATTAGAAGCAAAAGCATGCTGCAGACATGATCTACCTTGAGTTTCTGCTAACTTCAAATTACTATACCTGACCACGCTGATCACCCGGATATTTATCTCAGGGAGTCCTCTTAGCATATTTGGCTGGCAGCATTAATATTCTTTTACAGCGAATTTAATCCATATTGTCTCTCTCAGCCATCCATTTCTATGTCGTAGTGTGGAGATTAGGGTAAGTAATTGCTTGCTTAATACAAAATTGCCTGGTTGCGAGACAGTCTGTGCTTTTGCCAGCCAACTCGGATATTATTTCCTCAATTGCAGGCATCTGTTACTGAGCTCATCTCAGTACCATCCTCTATAAATGAATTGCTCTATGCAAATGTATTTTGTCAGTTTTTTCACCAGCTGTCATGCTGCTTATCCAACTCAAGGGCTGTATCTCTTCACAGAGTTTTTCCACTTGCTTATACTGAAAGCATTTAATGCATCAGTTGAATCATTTCATCTACTTCTAGTACTACAAGTCTGACAGACATTATAGTCCTTGAAGTACCTCTCAGTAATCTTTTAATAGCTTTGTTCCAAGGTGCATATTTTGCTTTGACTGATATTATTTCTTCTGTGTTTATTTTATGGATTGTTTGTCCTATTATAATAACTGAGGCAACACATACCCTGCAGTTGAGCAGTGATTTAGTTGGTCAAAAACAGGTTAAGGATTCATACAATATTACAATTACCAGTGCATTTGCAGCGTGCTTGGGAATTTTCTGAGATATTGGACACTGGCGGATTGGCTGTACTGGATAGTAACAGAAAGAAGGGGGGAGCCTCAAGAGGAATAGTCACTAGAGGCACATTACTGTCATCATCAAAACAATCAGCTCATGCTGAAACCTGCTCCTAGGAAAGGAGAATCCCAGCAGTGGGGCAAATTCTAGAGAGAACTTTATATCTCTGGCCTTAATGATTTTAAAAGGTACCCCCCTCTCCTCCAGAAAAGAAAAGTCTCTTACCACTGTCTTGACACTGTCTAAAGATCAAGACTAGTAAAAGGAAGAATACAATGGAAATTTAATTTCCTGAAACTGATATCAGGTGTAATTAGTGGACCAATCAATGATGGGTGCACTAAGCTGCTCCCTTCCCATATCCATCCCACCCTCCCTTAGTCGGGGTGTATTTCTGCACAGAGGGCAGCAGCTCCTCAGGATACACTGTGCATTGTGGCCGTAGGAAAAGCTATAGGCCTGTACCTCCCAGTCAACCTTCATGAACTCTGTGAGTTCAACAGAATCACACCTTTTGTTGAAATAAAATGCTTTAACACTCTTGGCCATAAAGAAAAATTCCAGAACATGATATAAGTTAAATAAAATCACTGATACCTGCCTAAGTTTGCAGAGAACTGCGTTATTATTTGTGTGTGAGAAAAACTGGTTTATTATTGTCATTACTGTTTTAAATGGCAAGCAAACCACATCCCAGCGGTAGGAGAACAGAACTAGCCCTCAAGAGGAGAGGAGACCCAAATTGCTACCTACTTCTGTTACTCCTAAAGAACAAGACCACTCTTTTGGGGGAGAGAAGATCTCTGGTTATTTTTCCCAAAGCTCACCTTTGTTCTGAGTGTGTGAGGCCCACAGGGTCAGGGCAGGGAAGAGAGCCACATCGCAGAGCTGGAACCAGGGCCCTTCCCGTGTCATGAGGCAGGTATGGTTCCGTCTTGCCTTATGCCATCCTTGTCACTGTGAAGGCAATGGCACCAGAGCCCAGGTACCAACCCAATGGAGTTATCTAGCAAAAGGGCAGGTGGAAGCTGCGCCAGGGAGACAATGCTTTCTGTTGCAATCACTTACTTGAGTGAAATGTCAACATTTATTTATGGGCATGAAACCCACATTTGAAAACAAAGGTTAATTTAAAATACAAAATAAAACACATCCCTTTTCCTCTGCAGGCAAACATCTATTTTGCTGCAAGAAGACAGTAAGAAAAACAGCAGTGCTCCCATAGGCCAAATTTCATGTTGTTTTTCTAACTGCCATATTTGAAGTGCAATACGGTCCATTTACTGGGGATGGGAATAGCTCTCTAGGGGAAGGACAGACAGACAGGATCAAGTTAACACTAAACTTGCTTTCTTCTCAAAAACGTCATTAAAGAGAACAGACATCATTTCTTCAGGGCTTTAACAAATCCTGAAATCCTTAAAATCCATTTTTGAGGGATGTAACTATAAATATCCTGACTTTACAGAGAGGCAAAACCAAGACAGAAGTTTTGACTAAAAATGTGGTCTTTATTTTAGGTGCCTTGCATTATGGATGTCCAGGTTTATATTTCCTCCTGCTGTCCTCCTCCTTCTTCATCGCAAAGCTTCTGTGCTCCCACAGCTACAGCTAAGAAGAGTTGTATCAATGTACAGCATCGCAGAAAATTAAACTCAAATGATTTCAGGTAGAATCCCAAGTGTTAAAAGCTTCAGTGCAAGAAACTGGACTCTCAGCATCATATCCAGGTCTTTGAGTTTTGATTTCCTCTAGCTCAGCACTCCTGAACCAGAAATTCACAGTGCTGCCATCATGTATCTCTGTGAATGCAAAAAATCTTTTATAGAAAAGGCCAAAGGGCAAACAGCCGCTGCATAAATACTTTGAAAGTCAGTCTCTGAAGTGACGAATGGTTATGGGGACATCTACAGTCTTTCAAATAGACAAGAGCCTCCTTCGCTCATTCTCTGAGCTTATCAGGCATGGATCACTCCAAACTGAAATCCTGCAGCCATGGCTAGTGCTTTGATGAACACAGGGGCAAAGGGCTCTGCAGTCAGGCTCACACTACAGTGATGTTATTATTTGGCTTCAGCTGCCCAGACTGCAGGCAGATCCACTTTTTATCCTATTGCAAAGACTTCATAACCATATCCTAAACAACAGCTGTTGCATTACTCTCTCAGAAATAAATATAATGTTACAGAAGTCTCCTCTTCCTCCTCTCATGGTTGGTTTCACACATTTTTGCTCTATACCAAATCATTATTATGTCCCTTTTTTTCTCTCTAAAAATGAATACCTTATTTTTTCAAAGAGTGAAGCCGCTCTGCAAGGTAAAGAGTGCTGTAGAGAGAAGGCACAGCAGGAGTTTAGGAAGTTTGAGAGTTTTACACATCACATTTTTTTTTCCGGGCTGTGAGTGCAGCAAAATAATTAAGATCCTTGTATTTAATAAAATAGGAAATCTGTCTAACTTCTCTTTATATGCAATGATACATTAAAAATGGTAATTCACCTAGTTTGTACTGCTAAGATGAAGTGACATGCTTTACTTTTTTCGAGCAGTTAAAAGATGTCCCTCAGTAAATACAGTATATATACTTCACTGGTTTTTTATTTCCTAAGTCATTCAAACCTCACTCAAATGGCAGTACATAGCAGGTAATATTTTAATGATTTTATCTTTGCTGATTTAGTAAATGAGGAAAGGAGTCTCTCTATATTTCTGAAATAGCAGCAAGAATTTAAAAGCTTAACAGTGGCCTTGAGCAGCCACTGTGTCAGACTAAATGATGCAACATAACTTGAAGCTGACGTCCCCAGATTTGTTTCCTTCTAGACCCGCTTTAAAAATACTTTGTGCTGTAATGTTTACAGAAAGCCCCAAAGACAACTGTGAGGTTAATGGAACTTGTGGTTACATTTAGTAGTTGCCTACATACGCACAGGGGTGGTCCACAGACCTTGTTGTCCCATCCTTGTCATCTTGGTCTTTTCTCCTTTATGTGTTTTATGTTTTGTCTCACATATCCCAGCAAAGTTGGGGAGAATCCCAACTGTTCCAACAGTGCCCAGTGATTTCCTCAGGATTCCACTTAAGCAGAGAAGTTCACCTCTTTGAAGGTGTAAGATATAAACCCCCTGAATGCTGTTGCTCTCTCTTGTTCACTTCAGCAACACAGAAACCATTAAAATAAACGCGATGAAACTCCTGTGCCTGTGGTATTTGCAATGGAACTGAGATTAGAACTTTTAGTTCCACTTGTAGTTTTCTGGTTTAAGTCTCTTAGCAGTTCTTGTGGCCTATAGAAGATCTGGCAGATCCTTAACAAATACTACCTCATTTTATAACAACTGAACTATAACTTTTGTACTGACTGGACAAAAATCCTGGTGATATCTGGCAAAGTCAGGGAGGATAATATAGATGGATGTAGATGGTTATATAGAAGGGTTTGTACTGCAGAGGAAATGAGAAGGGGAAAACAAGCAAACAGGAGATAATCCCGAGCTAAATGCAAATAACCCAACCTCTGCCTGCGCAGTGTGAACAAACACCCTGAGTCTGACACGTACCACTTGGGTGACGTTTCACACCCTGACACACAGGTGGTCACAAAAAACATTTACACCATTCTGAAAGTCATTCTTATTCCAGGAATCACTAAGTAATTGTCAGTGGTGTTCCATGTGGCAATAGACAGGAGAAAGTACTATGTTCTTTTAATATTTCTAGGTAAAATGTGGCAAGGCCTCATGAAACAGAGCACAATTAAGTGTTACAACAGCAATTGCTTCACAACCAAAGGTATCATTTGAGACGAGCAAATTAAAATGCCAATCACTAGAGTCAGCTCCCTGCAGCCTCCGATCTGAGTAGGCAATCAGTCAGCTACCTTCTGGCAATCACTGAATATTGTAAAGCCAGTAAGACTTGGAGTCACCACAATTCTTACATATCCAGGCATTCTCTTCAGCTCACATGCAGAAATCAACCTGACACAACAACTTGTTATTAGAAATACACTGAATATAGACCATCTCTAGAAGAGAGTTACAGCAAGACATTTTTGGTTGCTGGGCAGGTGGGACTTCCACACATTTTCCCTCTTGCCTCATCCCTGAGCCAGTCTGCATTACAGAGTCCTGCCAGCACAGGCGTGTCAGGGAGCAGTGTGGTGAGGTGCAAGCTTTGACTAAAGCAGGCGATGCTTTGGCAGCAGAAGTCATTAGTGTATCCACACAACCTGTTCTAACAAAAATCTGCTTTTATCAGCCAGGAATACAGTGTAAAAAAAAAAGGGTGTGTGTGTGTGATTTTTGGTTGGGGTTTTTTTGGTTGTTTTCTAGAAATGGCATCCTTAGAATACTTTCAATATAGGCTTCAATTTTTCCTGGCATAGAGGCAGTTTGGAAGGGAGCATGAGGAAGCAGCTCCTTTTCTGGGTGTGCATTCCTTCTGTACAAGGTACCTTTTGTGCTATTCTGAACTGCCTTGAAGGAGGCAATTCCCACTGCCCAAACCTAATCACCAAGTTGAGGTGCTTTGAGCCTGGAGCGTAGGCAAGCACCCGAGTTAGGGGCCTCTCTCATGAATGGACCATTTTACCTGTAGTCATTTAAAGTACTGTATTTCATGATCTGTTTCACGCAGCCGTTGTCACATGCTAGTGAGCACTGTACAGGCAGTAGTGCATTCTTGGAGAAGGAACACATCTACATTCACAAAGACTACGTACCACAGTCTAACATCAAGCAGCAGTTCCCTTTTCAAAGCCCAGAACACATATGCAGGGGCAGTGCCCAAAGCCACATTTTCAGGATTTCTTTATGATTTATTCCCACCTTTGCAAATGACTGCAGTTTTAAAAACGGCACTAGAAATACTCAATTTCCTACGGTGTTTGTGATTTAACCCACCTATCCCCTGCTTCTAGATCAATAAATAAATGGGATGTAATACACTCAGCCTAATGCTAATTCAGAATTAAACACTGTCCATCCTATGGCTCTACCAGAGAACTTTTACATCCATTTTATAAGAGGAAAAGGACACACTTATTCTGGCAATTAGAAAAACATGCAGGGATTTACATGCATGGCTGCATCAGATAAAGAACCCCTTCAGGAGTTGAAAAGTAAGTGGGGCATAATCAAACTATGCATAGTTTTATCAATGTTCAAGGAATATACAAACTAATAATCAACATGACATTTGATTGTTCTTGTACCAGTTCTCAGTAGTTCCTTAATCCTCACCCTACTCAGGAAGAAAGGGATTTTTGAAAGAAGAAAGGGTCAAATTGTTTTTCAAATGAGAAAAAAAGAGAACCCAAACACTTCCAAATTAATCTAGAAAATGGATCAGCTTACATGGATTCCATCTGCATGTCCTTCTGGTGACACAGGTGTATCTTCCTGGGCAACACGCTCAAGAAGGTAGAGGAACTCTCATGACTCAAATTCATGGAATACAGAGACTTCGTATCTTCCATATTCAGTTCTGGTGGATTACAACTTTAAGAGCATTTTTGTCTTCCAAACAATGTAGTGGAATATCAGAAGGGTGAAAAGTATAATTAATACCAAGTAGCACATGTAAAAACGCAACTTCCCTGTGCCAGAGAAGCAATGAGTTTCTACCTGGTCCCTTTTGGGCTAAACTGTTTGATCAGCTTCTCTCAGTCTCTGTGGATGTCCTTATACTAGTCTAATTGAAGGACCCCTGTTCTCTTTTTATTTTTGCTCTATGAAAAATGCATTGGAGATGTCTTATAATGAACTTTGATATGGTGAAATGATAATAATGTCCTAATTATATATAAAAATGTAATTACACTTGCTACTATTATAGAAAAACTCCCTTTATAATGAAGTGTTATGTTAGAAAAAAAGATTTCATTATAGGCGGATTCCTTTACTTGTTAATTTGGCCTGTGATTCATCGCTTTAATATTAAAAAAAATTTCTCTCTAAGTTACTTTTGATGTTTCTCATTTATGGTTCATTTCTCTGCTCTGGCACCTTAAGATGCCCAAAATTACAAACTTATTCAAGATACACTTAAAAATGCACTAGTTCTTTAAAAGGAAGATGTGGAAAAAAAAGAGTAAGAGTCCTTTTTCCAGTAAAAATATTTTATAATGGAACATGGAACTAGGTTAAATACCATGGCTGTGTTCTCGCTGACCACTTGCCTTTGCTATTAAAACTTTTTCCTCAACATATTATTAAAGAAAGGTAGAACTGAATACCTAAAATTGCTAATGAAAGGAAGAATAATATTAAAAATAGACCATTTAGAAAGAAGAGTTGAATGAAAGAAGCATCCAGTTACTTCTGGAAGTTGCAATAAAGTGACAGTCCAGAGCAAAATCTGAACAAAAAAAAAGGAGAGAGAATGAACTTAATGTGATCCGAGGTCTAATATATCAAAACTGTTATGAGTTCAGAATAAGAATATTTTCCCTCTTGTACCATGAAAAAAGTACTCCAGGTGTTTTTATGAGCCAGCAAGTTTTCCTCTGCATTATAAGGTAGTTTGCAACTAATACCCTTTTTAAAAGCCAGAAGGGGAAGGTGATAGTCAGGCAGTGATTGGCTAATAATTGAAAAAGATAACAGTAATTTTCTGGAACAGGAAATAGCATTTCCCAACCCAAACAAAACATGGTTATGAGGTGACAGAATGTCTGAACAACTCCACTAAACTACACAGTCACTGTAAAGAGACATCTCCTAAGATTTTTTTAAGTTGAAAAAAAAAAGAGTTTTTAATAAAGCATACACCCAGCTTATATCATCTTTCCAGGTAAAGAGCTTCCTTTTGCATGGAAGTCTCCTGTCCATTCGCCATTTCCTCCTCTTTCTTATATTCATGTGGTCTCATTAAAAGAGACTCTTCCCCACTAGCCAGCAGCTCTCAGGGCTTCAGCCCATGCTGGAGTGGGTAATGGATCTACCTTGTTACAGTGCATTATAGATGTAAACAAAGTGTGAGGAAGAGGTCCGTGCACCTGGAAGTTTCTCTGTACTGGAGACCTAATGGAAGATACTACTTTTTCCGACAAGCCTTACCTTATTTCTGTCTTTAGACCATCACAGCTGTAACACCACTGATGACAAGATTTATTTATCTATGGCTAAAGCTAATGTATTCTGCATGACGCTTACACTGCATCATGCTCTCCACTCTTGCTCCCCTGACAGATACTTGTGTGGAGATAGCTTGATGCTCTCTCTAGAGTTCATATCCATATATGCCTGCTAGCCTGCATGTAAAGATAGGATGAAGGTACATCTCATTGTGGGTTCAGTTGTGTCTTGCACGTTTTCCTCATTTTACAGTCTTGCAAAGCTGCACAAGGCAAGACCATCAATCCTGTGAAGGTTCTCACAGAGAACATCTAGGTAACAAGAGTTCGGGGCCACATAACCTTCCTTGCTTCATTTTGCTTATTTGAATAGAGAAAGATCCATAAGCACTTACTGTTTAATGAATATGAAAAAAAAAAAGTGAATTTGAACATAAATTTTCTAACTTAATTGAGACTGCATCTGTCCATCTACATGGTTTTATCTGCATTGGTCAGGAATTCTGGATTCAGCACCACTTCTCAATTCAGCTCGAGAGGTGGTACTGAATATATGTATTCCTAACCTACTGCATTCTGTAGCACTATTCTCTTTTCAGAGGGAAAAAATATTAAACCAGTGGGGATATAAGGAAGGGCAGAATAGAGACTTTTAAAATGGAGTGACAGATGTAGTCTGCAATAGAACAGCAAGTGTTGCCGGAGGAGATGCAATCTCATGCACTACCACAATGCAGAATTCCCCCCATTTTTTTTCTCCTTTGTCAAAGAAGCACTCACATGAGTAACTGTAGATGAAGCAAATTGGTTTTATAGAGGAAAACTAGTTACAATTTTAATCACAGAAAAATTCTGAATTAATAAAAAGGCATACTTTATTCTGTTCCCTTTCAGCACCGCGAAGAGTGTGTTGGGATTCCTCTGATGTTTTGATGGAGATTTTTGGGGTGTTATTTCTGATCATATTAAAGTTTTCTGCTTGGTTAAAAACACAGTGAAACATTTTAAGAAATGCCTATTTCAGCCTTAATAATGTCCCTGCTACTCCTGGCTATGCTATTTCTGATCCCAAAGAGCTATCCAAGGGTGGAGGGAGTCTTCTCTGCCAGCTGTGCTTACTCCCAGACCCTTGCAGCATCTACCTCAACATACCTGCCTGGTAGCTGCACTGATGGGGCCCTGGCAGGTCTACAACGCCAATGGCTACAGAGCTCAATGGGCATTTTAAGCTCATTTACTCATAGTACTTCTGGCATTCAGAGACGCTAATGTTGACGTACAAGGCAAGTATTTCTTCTGTTAGCAAACCCTCGCATAGCAGAGCAATCACAGTGATTTCTGACAGAAAGCACACTTTTGAAGGCTTTAAGATCCTTGCAGCCTTTAAAAATTTCATTTTAAGCTAGCCAGTTGCAAGATATTTCAAAAGCTTAAGCCTCCCATGATCAAAGGTGCTCTTGAATAACACTATTATCTTCTCCTCCTTAAATCCTGTCTACTTGGCAGTGTTGGTGAGGAATTCGGCAATATCTTGCTTCTACTAGTGAAGCACATTGAAACATGCAAACTGCATGCATATAACTCCTCAACAGTGTCACATATTCTGTTGACATCTCAGGATCTGACAACACATAGCAATATTTTGAGAAAACCAGATTGCTGTTTATTCTACCATTTAATTTAGAAAGCAGAAAAGTGACCAATGTTTAGCAATACCATTGTAGGCAAGGCAAACATCTAGTTGCCACTTTGTAGTCATATACTTTGAAAGTAACATCTGTTTGAAAATAAAATTGGGGACCAAATTTTCAGTCTCTGACTTAGAAATTCCTTACCCAGTTTTGCTTGCTGTCTCATCTGCAAAGGCAGAATGTATTCAGACAGTTATTTGCAGGTGCCACTTACGTTCTCATTGGTGTATACAAACATGAGTTTTGCATTATAGAAACCAGATGTGCATTCACGTTGCTACACATATCCAGTTTTGCCACCAATGAATGCTGTTAGTGATGAGTGTTTGTGGTAGACCATACAGCTCCTCACCTATGTTTTATCCATACTGCATTTATTAGTGTAAAGTAAAAACATTCAGTGGGACAACTCAACTGTATAATTTATGCCAACATATAGTCTCCCGTCTCAGCAAGGCTGGTCTAAGGCTGTAATCACTAGAAGTTTTTAGTTCAGTCTCCTTTGGGAGGCATTTCTCTGTCACTATCAGACTATTTTAGAGAGGCAATCTTTGTCTCAGTCTCCCACACTTTTACTTGTTATAAACTATTTTATCTCTCTTTTTGCGTAGCACAGCTGAATATGACTAAATGTGCAATTTGTCCACGGAACCTACGTGATCATTCATCCTTGCCATTATGACAAATACAACTTCTCTTCTTGCCAGGAGGGGAGGAAGACGGTGAGACAAAAAATAGGTATATTGCAGCCAGCTGCTGTGCTATAATTCCTATCTTTTGGCTCAAGTTTGAGGAACAGCAAGAACAGGAAGGGAAGAGCTGTTCCCACCAAGAAAATGAGCTGCTGGGAAAGCTACCAACTGGACTCAGCTCACTTTCTTACACAGGTCTGTGACCTACTGCTACCTATTTATATTCTGTTGTAATCTAAGCCCTGATCTTGGCTTTTAATTCCTTGGTTTCCTCAAATATAAAAGAAATATTTTTAGAATTGTGAAAAATAAGCACCTGTGGCCACCTCCAAAAGATTTAAATCAGATCCCCATATTCTAAAGGAACAGCCAAATACATAAGCATAAGCATTATCATCTGCCAGTATGTACAAGTTTCACAGCTATCTACATAATACAAATACACATCTGGTTCTGTTTTCACATGCATCTGTTTATTAGAAGTTTTGACCCTTTTTATCTTTACCTTATCTGAAGTCATACTAGGGAACGTGCACCATTTTTGGAAGTACCAGGAATCGCCACTAGCAAAATGGAGAAAGAAACATCTAGGACACTCTGGCAGGCCAATGCTGTGGCATTTCAAGTTTATCCCAGAAACAATTTGTATGAAAGTGCAATATGAGATATAAGTCTGTTCCTTAACAGTTTGAAAAGTATACGAAAGGACAACTTCAGATGAGATAAGCATCCTCGTTCAGCCACTAAGACCCACTCTTTACCAGGACAGGCTGCTTCTTACACTACTACAGGTACAATCGTGTTCATACTCGAACTCCTCACTATGGTTTTGTGCATACAGCAAAACTTTCACTGGAGGGAAAGACTGCATCAAGGATTATCTACCTCTTTGCTTTTCCTCACCAAGCAGCATTAATCCCTGGCCCAAACCTGTTGTGGCCAACAAATTAAAAGCTATGAGGAAATGCTAATGGGCTATCTTCTAGCAATTAGGATAAAGAGATTTTTAAGATGTAGAAGTTATACTCTCGAGCAATACTGTCTGACCAGACAACCAATCTATCATGACAGGGTTTTGTCTAAGCAAAAAAAATACTTCAATAAAAGCTCATATTGCTTCTACCTTGCATACAAAAAGCAGCAATTCTGTGTAGCAGAAACAATTGTATTTTGGGGGAAGCAGAAAGGGAAATATTTGCCTCAGTGTTGCAATGACAGCTGCATATATGGCAGTAAGGACAATAGAGAAGCACTGCTAACACTGATGTCCTCATTCCAGGAGGGATGCTGAGCAAGTCAGAGAAACAATGCAGGCTAACCACTGCTGTAACTGTCATAGATGAGTATTTGCCAGCAGTGACTGGATCAGTGGTGCTGAAGACACCTATCTACTCACCATCTCATAAGAGGAGTGGGGACAATGGAGCCTTGCCACAATCTCTAGCTGGTTTGGCAAATTTACTTTTGCAGAGTAGACTTCTCTCATCTCCCTATATAATTTATGGTGTGTGGACATTATCACAGTTATTTCTGCAATAGCCACAGCTGAGAAACAGAGAAGAAAATCTAAAAGAATGATACAAATAGAAATAAACTACTACAGCCACAGTATAAAATATGTCCTAGGCAAAGGAAAGATAAATGCATTAAAACTACTTTCCTAGACAGTTGTTAGTTTTACTCGAAATAAACCCCACATATTCCCATCCTACAAAGAAATCAGAAGATATTTTCTATCCTACTGACCTTCTCAAGAAAAAAACATATAATACTTGGGAAAAGACAACAGTTTTCAGGGGTTTCTTTACAGAGTGATTTCATGCACATCACTTCCAGCTGGTCCAGTAAGGACCAGCCACCACTGAATGAACAGTATAGATTGCTAAGATGTTCTAACAACACAAATGACAGAAAAAAGCATAAAGTTTGTGGAGGTGTGGGAGCAACTTCAATAAGCTCAGTAAGGGAGCCCAGGTCATTTTCTAAGTCCTGACAAACCCAAACACTATCAGTGAATAGGGATGATGAAAAACTTGGAAGGCTGTAAGCAGAAGCTCAACAGTGCAACAGAGAAAGTCACAGACACTCATGGCTCTTTTAAATAAAGCTTTGTGCTCCGTGCCGGAAAGTCACAAGACACTTTCACTCATGGTGGCATGGAGGAAGCACTCCCTTCATAGCAACACCAATGAATTTGGTGTAATTTTAAGTTCCTCAGTATAGAAGATCACTTGCTTTATGAACAGTCTACTAAATTCCATTTGGAATTATTAAGACTGTTCACAGAGTGAAGCCTAGTCAGCTTGATTAAGTGCAGCAAAATACCCTGTGAAGTTTGCAAAGAAATCAGGTAGCTGAGTGATAACTGTTTGACAGCTGGGAAAATCATGCAAACAAGAAATATCTCATAGTAGAATATTACTTTATCATTCTAAAATAAATGAAAAATCATATATTTGGGGAAGAAAAATATCTTAAATCAAAAAATGGGGGAATAATGGGAAAGTTCTGTTAAGGTTGCATCTCAAAAGAGAAGCAACAGCAACAATCACCAGTATATGTACTACTAATACAGGAACTCCTGCATTTCATCATAAAGCTGCAGTGTTCAAGTAGGGCAAACTGCTGTTGGTAGTAGACCAGGAAGTCAATAAAGTCTGCAAAGAAGCTTTGCTAACTTTTGAAGGGTTATTCATTGTCAATGGGTTATTCAGTTTCAATTATTTTAGTTGAAAAGCATTCCTTTGCAAATGCTGATTTAACATCCAGGATGAAGGTAGGAATTGGGCAGTACAGGAATTATGCCTGTAATAAACTGGAATATCAATTATTTTTAGCCAGAGAAATGTCATAAAAGACAGGGATTCTGTCCCAGGAGCTGTACAAACTGCAGACTGAGTCACTACACAGCAATGTGTAGCAAACAGCAATATTTAGCTAAAGCACTGATCCTGCCATTTTAAAAATTCTCTTGATTTTGTGTACCACCGACAACTTACTCAGAATTACGGCAGCTTGAGTCCCAGTCTTTGGGGAATTTCTGCAAGATATTTCAGCGTCTGATTCTTCAAGTAGCTCATTAGGGTGATGAAAAGCCACATGATGAAGGGGCAGTGCCATGCTTGAAGAGCTAGGGGTTCCTGTTGTCTTGAATTATTAACAAGTCAATATTTAGTGGACTGTTCCTGCCTGCCTGCTTACAGCAGGTGGTACCCCACTGCCTTTCACTTGGAAAGCATCTGCTTGCTCTGAGCCTCCCCAGAGCTTGCTACAGTCATTTGTTCGATTTAAGACAGACACTGTCATTATTCCGTGCAGCACTTCACAGAAATATTTCCTACTAAATGCTTGAACCATCTGAGCAGCACTAGGCAGGCTGCAGGCTTCATTAATAATGCATCCCTGCTTATCAATAGATTTAGACAACTGGTATTTAGAAGCTTCTTCAGAAGGAGTGGTTTTTTTTCACACCAGTTAGCTTCATTCTGTCAGTTCCTTGATGTAGACATTACATCCAACTGAGTTCTGAAAGACAGAGGTGCTAAAATTGTATTTGAGCTGCTCCCTTGCTTTGGAGCACCATTTGACTGATGTAATTCTTAAGATCAACCCCTCTGTTGCATTATTCTTTGCTGGTTTCAGGGTTTGAGGGGAGGGCTGGAGGCAAGGTTACATTTACATTAAAACAGAAATATGCCTTTATCTTACTTAAAATACACTGAAGAACCAGCTTTGCATTCTCAAAAAATTCAGCTTCCACTAAAACTTCTCTGGACTCAGCTCACAAACAAGGGAAAAAAATTCAGTTTTAGTCACCTTGTCATTTGCAGAGGAGTGGCAACTGCTTTTGGCAAAGAATTCAGGATGCTAAACCAAGTCAAAAATATCAAACTGCTGCCCGGATCAAACAGCAGTGTGGACAAAGTAACTATTTGCCAATTTAATATAGGGAAAGGGAAAATAAATATATAGTCCCATTTTGGAAAAAAAGAAAAAAACCCAAAAAACCAAACCAAACCAAAACAAAAAAACCCACCAGCCTTGAATAGCTGTGTGATGATTATAGAGAAGATGTGCTTGAATCTGTTTTGGTTCTGCTAGTAAACCTTCCTTCCGGATCAGGTTTCCACTCCATCACCCCCCCTGGTGAATCCCACAGCCTTCAGATGGATTTTCTTGTTTGCTGAGCTGGTTCTATTTGATAGCCACAAACCATTTTGTTGCTTTGGGGTTTTTTAATGTTTTTGGTTTTGTTTTTTTATGAAGCACTCAAGCAAAGGGTTAGAAAAACTTAGTATGTACAGATCTTACCTACACTGTCATCTTCATTAAAAGTTTACAAAAGTCTCTTTAAGCCCTGTTACCTCTATCCCTGCATGAGAAGAAGCTGCTGTTTGCTGCAGTTTCTGCCTATTCATCTCTAGAGATACTCATCTCTAGCCGATGTGAACAAACCCCTCAGCAACTTCACATTTCTTGGTAGACCTGGCATCCTTCAGTGGTTTCATATCCCCTTTGTCTCTGGCTTGCAAAAAGAAGCCACTCTATGCAGTCTTTCTTTCTTTCTTTCTTTCTTTCTTTCTTTCTTTCTTTCTTTCTTTCTTTCTTTCTTTCTTTCTTTCTTTCCTTCTTTCCTTCTTTCCTTCTTTCCTTCTTTCCTTCTTTCCTTCTTTCCTTCTTTCCTTCTTTCCTTCTTTCCTTCTTTCCTTCTTTCTCTTTTATTTGCTTAACATAATTTCTTGATTCTTCATGATAGAAAATTGTCTAAGTTTTTTTTTCCTTCAACTACAGGAATGAATTAAATGAGAGACTTTAGCAGAAAGTATGGAAATAGTAATGTACAATTACAATGGGCAGAGTTTGCTGCCAGGCTAATTGCAGATTGCTTTTACTATAGATTGGTTTCAATGTAGAATTGCTAATAAAATAATTACATATCACTTTTTTTTTTCTGGGCCAGTATAATTCACTGTGCATGCACAGATTAATCACACATGCACATTAGATTTAATACCTCTTGGACCTATCAGAGATGCTGGGTACGCCAAGCAAAACTTCATGTGAGCAGCTACTCAATCTGCTGTCCAAGGCATAGTTTATTTAAAAGCCCTGGTTGCTGGCAAATTAAGGGCCCAGTCCTGTACCCATCAATTTGAGAAATACTCAACCAGCACCAGAAGAATTGGATGTTGTTTGTACACTGTACTTTGTGAATAACAAACATTTATTAAAATGTTGACACTGGCACATGACTGGGGGCTGCTGTACACAGTCTCAGCATTTGCTGAAGTTAATGGGAAGCTAAAGCTTGTCCAAAAAGGGCAGAATTTGGCTGTAATGAATAGGATGACATTCACACTATAAACAGGGGAAGCTGAGCTGTAGCTGCAGCTGCTGCTGTGCTTGCAACAGAAGTGCCCCTTTCAAATATCTGTCAAGAACTGAACATGAAACCCACTTCTGTGATGCTCCAAGGACAGAATTCTGACATGGGGAATAAAGCCACAGTTTTTAAAAAAAATATCTGTTCTAATAGTTTTATGCAAATATATGAGAAATGAAAATATTTCAATCACAACTCTTCTAACTCCTTTGAATTACACAATGGATGAAGCTTTTCATAATGGCACTTATTACAGAGGATTGAACATCCATGCTGAAAGGACCACTTTGGAAGGAGTCTGCATCCTATCCCTGTCCACAGCAACTAGGTCACACATGATTTCTCCAAAGATGTAAGAGCATTTTTCAGAAGGATGACTTCTGGATCAAAAGGCAGTTCAACCTCTTTGCCTCTTAATTCCTCAGTCTAGCTAAGAGGTGCCAGTGGTAACTAATTCTCAACTCTGTCCACCAGTAACTATGTTGTTGTCACAAACTTGTTTAATAAATTAAGAATGATTATTTAAGCAGAGGTATTGTAAGGTACAGGGAGTCAATGTATTAATTATGTTTTTTTTTTTTTTTTATTCTGAAGAAGTAAATTCCCTTATGCCATCATTATATCCCTCTAACAGGGTAAAATTCACCTGTCATGCAGAAAGTAAGCACAAGATCTTCAGCCCTATCTATATACAATCTTGATACATATCTTCATGTCCCCAGTGGACAGAGAAAATGCAGTAGACAATGGGCATGTGCAAAATCAATGAAGGAGCAAAGAAGCCGCAAAAATGCAAGAAATGTTGCATGGGCCTCTGTTTCTACAGATTCAGTGCCTCTAAACTGTCAGGAATAGCAGCAGCTTCTTCTTCCTGAAGCTGAAGCAGTAGACAGCTAGGAATAGGAGCACTGAGCTTCATACTTTGGCTTGGAGATGGAGAACACCTTCCAAGTCAGCCTGTTCTTCATCAGGACAGTATGATTCCTTTGTCCCACCACAGAAAATTATTTCACCCTCAGGCTAGTCTGATTTTTCGACTGCCATCAAATCAGAATAAAAATTCTAATTTTTTACAGGCTCTTATTTTCTTGCTTCGTGCACAGTTAAAAAAAAAAAAAAAAGAAACCAATAAAATAAAACTGGTTTAATAATTTTTAAAGAGATTTTAAATGATACTCACTTTATCAAGGCTGATGAAAATGACAGTAGTGTCAGAGGGTAACAGGTTGCTAATAAATACAATAGTTTAGGAAAGTGCTATTCTTGTCATGGAAAAATATATTCGGAGAAAAATAATACCACTGTAATTCATTTTTGAAAGCTATAGAGACTTCTTGGATGAGAAATGCAGTTATTAAAGGCAAAAGTACACAATATGTTGTAATGAAATGGTTGTGCTACGCACTTCATTAAACGTTTTGTGAGCCACCTGGGAAATTCCAGCTCTCCCCCCTCAGAAAGAAATGTTTTACGTGGTTGGATCACTAGAGGGAGCACATAGAGCAAGACTGACAAAGAAAAACACTGCTTTGGTGACTCCAGCCTGCAAGCAAAGCTGAACATGGGGAAAGATTAACCAAGAGGATACCATAATTTGTATTTATTCTTCCAATGCAAGAAGTATAGTTACAGGATTCGTTGAGAAAGACCTGAACACTTCCAGTTATCAAAAATAAGTTGTTATAGCCATGCTGAAGTTCTTTCTGAGTGACAGAGTTGGGAAAAAGCTGACAGACTGTGTATTGCACATGTCCATTGGAAGAAAACACTTGTCATATGAGATGCTGAAAAGCTTAAAAATTCAGAGAGCACAGTAGGGAGTCTTCCAGAAGGATTCAAAGAACTGCTATGTTTTGGATGTGTTGCCTGATTTACAATATTTAAAGGTAGAAAATAAAGGGGAAAAAAATCAGTCAAATTTTATATGAACCTCAGAGGAACACAAACTAAGAAAGGGCTGAACTGCAGATGTACTGGAATATCTATGATATTTGCATCATCATTTCAGAAGCTTAACATTGTGTAAAAAAAAAAAAAAAAAGAAACAAAGAAAACCAAACCCCTAACTCTGTGCTTTAACATTATGAGCAGTATTGATGAAATAATACTGTTTACAAAGCATGTTTTACAGTTTTAACTCACTTTAATCCTCTATTCCTTTCAGATGAGCAACAAAAGCTACATCACAGACAAAAGAACCAGTGCAGAAGAAACTGCACTTATATCACAGAAGCCAGTGAGCTGCCGAAGTGCAGTGTCTTCCTTAAAAGAATTTACAATCAGTGCTGTGAACTTGAGGTATACACCCCGCAGAGTGGATAAGGCAAACATGAAGATATTGTTGTTCAATATTATATAAATAATATGTACTATAATAGTGGAAACTTCTCTTTTTGCTCATTGTTTATCAAAGCCTGCAGCCCATTAACTTTACTGTTTTCCCTCAACTTAGAATTACGATATGCTTATTTGAATACCATAGCGTAAAATAAAGATTGAAATTTTAAATTAATACTTTCATTGGCCAAGTCTTTATTAGTGTGTTAGAGAAACTGCAATGACATTTATCTCTGCCCATACCATAGACTTCCCCTCAGAAGGCCCCTGTGGATACGAACACCACCCAGCCCCAGAAGTACCATCTGGCACCCCCAGGCTTCACTTAGACAATTTTACAAGTTGAGTGAAACTTTCAGTAAAGACTGACTTTAATTTGAGTGACTCTTGCTCCCCAGTCCTCAGTGGAAGGAGCGGTACTGTCGCACGCTGACACAGTGCACTGAGTGGTACGCATGCATGTAACCCAGAGTATTTCAGTCTTAAACTTCTCTCCTTGAAACAGCAATTTCAATTTCCTTTTTCAATAGGAATTTCAGCAGTGAAATGCTATTAACGGTCAACAACAAAGTCTACCCATCCGCCTCCCTCCCGTACCCCCTCACAAACGTGTTTGTGTGTGAACAGGCAAGTGTAGGGGTGGGCACGTGTTTCCACATGCAGCATTCTCATCTCTGTGTGGAACTTTCCCTGGGTGGTCCTGCAGGATTTTGTGGCAGGAGATAAACCCAAGTCCTAAACTGTCAGTAACCTGCCTATCCCAGCAGCAGTCATTTCTAGGACATTCATGACTTTGATGTTTCATGCATAATTTTCTTCCTTTAGGCACAATGTTAATCTTAGTCCATGAATGGTTTCTTTAATTGCTTACTGTGATTATTTCACTGGTAGAGAGTTCATTGTTTGAGACATACCTGTTTGGGTAAGAGGCTATAACACAAGGCTATTCCTATCCTAACAGTAATAATTTTTTTCTGTTATATACATACATAAGACAACCCTATCTCCCTCCATATGTGCATATATAGGTATGATACACTATAATAAGTCTGAAGAATATAAAGATTGCTAAGTCAATCACTCACAGACTGAAAAAATACTTAAAAAACAAAGGTAACACTGGTCTTAATGTTATTTGTACAACCTTCAGAAGCACCAGTATAGTACAAGCTTAAACATCATTATCACTTCTCTTTTTTTCTCCCTACAAAATCACTGCCTTATTCATCAAACATTTACATATTAAATACTGTTTAGGGAATGGATCATTCCAAACCTTACTCTCACACACTCCACATTCCTGCACTGAGAATAAAATTACTGATTTCTGTGTCACCAGTTTCATCGTGTTTTACAGCAAGAATGCATGTATTTTCACACATACAGCCTCCACCAGCAGAAAAATTATTCCCATTTTATAGACGGAGAACTAAAAGCTGAGAGACTAAAGTCAAAATGTCAAGTGACCACCAATTTTCTTAACAACAGAGAATGAAATGAATTCTACAGAAGTAAACTCATCTTCATTGACCCTGAGACCACTTACTTTTTTTTATTTGTCCTGTAACTTCCTCCTGAATTTTTTACATACCTTCCAAATGGGACAGTAAAAGAGTTAGGAGTCCTATAGACATGAGTCTCCTCTTGTCTTGCCTTTTTCCAAGAGACTTTTCCTCTCTGCCATGGCACTAAGTGTAATGCCACATGCAAGTCCCATTTAGCCTAGCTCTCTGAATGGCAAGCCAGAAGCCAGAGGGCTTATGTTAAGCTCTTTTTCTTGATATTCTGCTAGCAAATAAAACAAGCCCCCTGAGGTTCTTACAAAATGGAGCAGATTTTGGCAGAGGGAGAAAGCATGAGGAAGTAGTGGGACTATAGCCCCTCTTTCAGCACTTCTCAGTAACAAGGAATGTGCTCTCAGGTGTATGAGGTGGGTTTTCCTGATCAGTTGTTTAAAGCCAGCATGCATCCCTCTACTTAGTGTGTTCATGCTCCTTGGAAAAGACACAGGATGAGAGTTTTTCCTCTGTTCAATTTCTGTTTGCAAAGCTGAAGAGCTCTGAAGAGAACTGAAAGGAATAGTAAAGTCTGGGTTAACATAGCTTTTGGCCATTCTTGCTTCAGTTCTGTATCTTTTAACCTCCAGGGCATAATTTTTCCTCCTAATCAATCCCCTTTTGCATTTCTTATGGATTCTCGCCTTACTTTTAACACACAGTTTAAGTTGACTATCATTCCAGGGAGATCTATACTCCTTTCTACTAGTATCATCTTTTTTCCTGCTAAAACTTTTTTGATTCAAAGTTATTATATGCCTCTTCCACGTTCAAATATGTAAGCTTCCCAGTACTCACTAAATATCCTCAGCTTTTCAGTTTGCCTTTCTAAGGCCCCAGAAGTACAGATTTATCTTTTACTTCTCTCAGAAAGAGAATTGGACAAAATTGAATCTGCTCTAAGTTTAGTTTTTATGTCCAGCCCCTTTAGATCTTGCTGTTGAGTGAAACTAAGCATAACACATCATTATGTTTTGTAGGTTCACTGATCGTTTGGTAAAAAAATCTACCTTAATTCACTTCCAGGAATATCTGAGACCTGACTTTATTGGAAAATAAATTTGCGAAAAAAGTTACAGTATTCAAATGTCCAGTTTTTCAACAGACATTTTTTGTGTCTTAGTCTCTTATGATCACATAAATTCCACTACTGCTCCCCTCCCACCTCACAAAATGGATATCATTATCCAGTTCTGAATCTTGGATGTTTCTCACCATTTCTCTTTCCAGTGGTCCTATTTTTTATTTCACTAACAATGTTATCTCACAGCCTTTGTATATAGTTCTCATTTTCCTAATCAGTTTATACCTTTCAATTCTTTAATCCAGGGTATGTCATGCCTACAACATTCCTATCACTACTACAAGATTTGGTTCTGTATCCAGTACTAGAAGTTTTAATTCCTTCATCCTATTTTTCAGGCTTCCAGCAGTAGGAGGAACACTCAGTTCCAGTGACGCAGCCAGTGTACTCGATGTGTCTTTTAATTTGCCATTGTTGAACATCACCTTTTTTCTTCATTTCACCCTCATGCAACTCTGCTTCTTTCCCTTTTACTGTCTGTAGCAGGCTTAAGTAGGTAAGAAGTTTTAGCAGTATTCTTCCCCAGCTTCCTAGAGCTTGTTTTACCAGTCATGTCTGCCATCAGCCTAGGAAGCTCTTTCCTGTAAATTAACTGGAGTACCTTCTTTGAGGAAAGAAACAGAATTCCTACATGCATCACAGAGGCCAAACACTGTCATACCTTCATAAGAGCATCACGCCTGATTTGTCAGGATTCAGGTCAAAGGGTCTGAATCTACCTTCTCCAAAGACTGAGAGAGGTTCTCATGAGCTTCAAATGAATGAAACAGAAATGAGCGCTGATTTTATGGGAATACCATCTAAAAGCAAGTAATGTTTACAAACATTATACTTTATCACATGTGCAGCATAGGGATTACGTCTACCATAAGGGGAAACCCAAAAAGTAATCCACCCCCAGTCCTTGCAACGGGCCTTCATAGTCCATGACTATGCTTCCCTACATACCTATTTTGCCACTACAGTCCTGTTGGCCTCTGTTACCATTTCATTTAGGAAACTTTAAGCTCAGAGAGGGGCAAAAGAGAGCAGCAAGGGCCCAGGAATAATCTATTATTCTTCTCAGTCTGTTCAAAATTTTTAAGTGCACTGGCAGCAATTAAATGCACTTAATATAAATATACTCCCTGGTGGCACGATACATGAAGAAGGTAAAATGTCAACCAACATAGTATCAATCTCCTTGCTCCCGCACCTACCCTTAACCTTCTGCTCTTCCCAGAACAGAGATACTTCTCAGGAGTATCTTTTAATAGGATTAGAAAAATAATATGAATTAATTTCATGCTTAAAGTGTTGAGGATTAAATCCAAATGTGAAAGGAAATAAATGTTGCTTCAAACTAAAGAACAGTAACACACTTTTTTTTTTTTTAAATAAGAAGGCAAGCTCCTACAGGACAAAGCCTCATGCCATATGAAATCCACATTTTGAACTGTTCAGGTAAGAAAATGTCTGCAGTTCCATGGAACCTTAAAGCTCTCTGTGGTATTTTCATCATCATTGTTCTTGTCCTAAAAGCATTTGCCTTGACATCCCTTACTGCTGGTGCCACCACACATGCACAGGCAATGGGGCACGGTCTGGGCCTTCTTATGCCGAGATGTGAAAAATCAATTGAATCCCCAGCAGATGGAATCACTGGTGCAGAAAGTGACTAAACACTAATGTTCTGTGATACTGAAGTCTTGAAAGAGGATACTGCAAACATATACACTACAAGACAAAAAAGGGTGATTTAATTTACAATAACTATCTGCATAGTATTGTTATTTTGAGGCTCTGTCCTTCTACGGAGATGCTACTACTCACTGTTAAATAAATAATTTCTCTCCAAATATTTTATATATTCACTGATAACACACAGATCTGTGATACGATATGGTATGATACTGATATGTGACATCATCACATCACGATAGAGAAACATAGAGAATATTTCTATTGTCTTGCCATTATGCATTAAAAAAAGACAAGACTGACAGCAGAGTCTTTACATACTGTGACAGAAAACATGATTTTTATTTCTATTCCAAACTTGTGTGATTTACTAAATAATGTCTAATTATTACACCCTGCGCATAGTATCTGTAATATACAATTTAGTCCTGGGTATGAATAAATCCTGCCTGACTCCTCTTCCCATTTTTTTCTTCCTTCTTTTTTTCTGTCATTCTCTGTATTTTCTGCTGATTTTATCAGGATCTTCTCACCTCTCTCTCCAGTTCTTTGTTTCTTTCTTTCACTTCACATACTGCCTTATATATCTGTGCTAACATCCAGCTGAGCTGCAGGGAGGATTTTTTTAGTGTACTCTCTGTTTGTGTCAGTCCTATTATAACATATTCAGGATGATATATTACACTTGAAAGCTTCTACTATAAATATAAAGAAGGCATATTATCTATTCCCAAAAGAATGTTAATCATAACCCTTTAATCATAATGATAATCATATACATATTTGGAAAAAAACCCACCATTATATGGTTGAGCATAGGAATAGATGTCAGAAGATACATGTTCTCGTCTTGGCTTTTGCACATACAGTCTTATGGTCACAAGAAAACTATCTGATTTTGTTTTCTAGTTTAGTTTACCTGTCAAAATACATGAATGATACTGGCTTACTTGATTGGGTGATGCTTGATTCAGCTAATGTTTATAAAGGCTTTGAAAACATCGACTATGCCAGGCTAAAGAGGTGCAAATTATTATTAGCTGTCAATTATGTTTTATAGAAAACACCGTGGCTGAACACTCAAACTAGCAAATCAGTAGAAAGAAGAAAATCAGAGAGAAGAGAGGGGGAGAAGAGTAAAGACTGGTTTGAAACAATATCTTGGAGCCTGAGTGTGATCCGAAGCAACAAACTTTTGCATGAAATCTTCATAATCTGCACAGCTACTCCTCACTTCAAGTGTGAAACTGCAGCATACATACACAGACTGGTCAAAATGACTTTCCAGTTTTAAGTTCCCCAGCTTTCTGTATAAGCTCAGTGCTGTAACTATACTGATGCTAATGGCATGAGGTCAATTAACTTTGATCTATAATGACAAGAGCACTAGCTCCCTAATTTAGTGGAAAAAATAAACTTTCAGCAACCCTGAACACTCCCTGTGCACCACTATGTGTGCTTCCTACCAGAGTTATAATTGAGCACACTCTAGCGGTCTCTAGCATGCTGAGAAAACCGTGCACACAAAAGTACAGTCAAACAGAACAAATCGGTTCATACATTTAACTGTGGAATGGACATAATCATTCACCTGTGGACAGTTCACCCCTGGTCTTCCAGTGGTTTGAGGACCTCTGGCCTAAAGACTGATGCTGTTCGATATTTGCAATTTCTACTTTCTGTAGCTTCCTTCTCAGTGAGATTATATAATGCTTTCTAAACCGGCTAGGGCAATTTATGGAAAAAAATGCACATTACTAGATTAAGCAGTTTGAGATCATAATTTATCTCTAATGGCCTTTCTTTGACAACAATAAAACAAAAGAAAATTAAAGCTGATAGGGCTGTTCTAGTAATGTCAAAAGTTGGCATTCTTTATCAGTCTTTAACTTAAAAGCAGTCCTTGTCAGAATAATGATAAAGGCATCATAGAAATTCTGCTTTTCATCTGTCTGACATATAAATCAATGATCCAAAAAACAAATCATTATATATGTATTTTTTTAAAAAAAGTGAATATAAAACAAGCCAGCTTGTCTACGTTTTATATTCATCTTTGACAGAGTCAGTTATACCATTTCTCCGAGCACTCACTCACGATTGAAACTGCTCCCTCCTCCCAGTTATAACACTGACCCCGTTTAGGAGCACATCACAAATAGATGCACTGAAATCAGTAGCCTTTTCCAGGGTGTGAGCTGACATAATGGGCGGCTTCGCTTTCTCTTGGGAGCAAGAACTCTCTTTATCACTAGGACAAATGACCTGTAGGAGAGGTATCCAAGGCTAGACACTCTATTTCCTTATAAATGCCGGATCAGATCATAACACATTACTGTGACTCACTGTGTTAATGACCAAGCACTTCGATTTGCAGGGAAAGCATGAAGACATCAGACAGAAGCCAAGCCCCGTGTCTGTCAGAGTACACTTTCTAAGGAGGCACCCTGCTTTTAAAACTTCACTTTCCCTTTCACTACACAGCTTTGAAATTCGTATTAAAACCAGACCATACCACTTACATTATCAATAAGCGAGGCTTACCTAAGAGCAATTGCAATCTGTTAGAAACAGTGTAAATGATGTGTTTTTCACATCAGGGAAGGGTGGTTTTTGCCCCTCAAGGGGGCTCCTCTAGGATTGTTCCTCAGAGTGAGCAAATGCCAGCAACTATATATCCTTTCTCAGAAGTACAAGACTCCACCTCATGCTTCTAAAATCCTGAGCCTAAAAAATAAAACCAATTACCAATTCTTTTTCAGGCTTGAATAAATCAGAAAAGGAGAAATAGAACTATTCCCTATTTTGGAGGAATTAAAAACCAAACAACCCCACTATGGGAGCAATTAAAGGTAAATTAATAAAGAGGAGGAGAAGTAGAGAAGGAAAATAAAGGTTAGATGATAGAATATGGGACAGAGAGAAAAGAAGATGGAATCAAAAGCAAAGGATTAGAAAGAAGAAAAAGAGGAGTTTGGTAATAAAAATAAGGTACTAGAAATAAAAATATTTACTTTCTCTTTGATCCATCTGTTAAGATTAACAAAAGTCTGAGCAAAAAAGGAAAATGTTAAATATCCACAGTGAATAGAAAATCTTCCCACAGGAAAAACAGAAGAAACCTAGGAAATTAGAAAGAGAATACATGCGGAGGGAAGAAAAAATATAGAAGCATAACATAAGGATACAGGCCTTCATGTTGGTCACCAGCTCAACCACCCTGTAACAGCCATATTATGGAAGCCTAGATCAGAATTTCCCACCGGATATTCAGTTCATGTCAGGCCATGAAACACTTAACAGAACACTGAAGTAAACAAAATGCTTACTGCACCAAAATAATGTGTCAGAGGCAGAAAGCAAAGTAGAACATGGTATCTTAAGTTCCCACAAAAGATATATTTTAGGTTAAAATTCTCAGAAAAATCTCAGAAACTGTACCCCCATGCTCTACAGGAAACCTAGCAAAATGTTTATTACTGCTAGCTTTTCTGACACCCTGACTCTCCATAGAAAGCCAACAAGATATACGAAAGTGGAAGATAACAGAGATGATTCAAGCTCCTTTGATAACACAACTCAGGATGCATCGTTCTTCTCAATGAAGGTATTCACAGCCTTACACGTGTTCCTCAATGGAGTGCTCAAATGCATCGTTAGATGTAGGAAAGTACTCAAATGTCTTGCCAAATTAGGAGCATAAGAGTAACTGTTAATCTCTGTTCATGTCAGATGGACTACATTTACTTCCAAGTCTGAGAAATCTGTGAAAAAAGGTCTTGATTCTTTGAACTCTTACTCCTAGTCTGTTTTCAGAAACTCTCATTAACTCAACTATGCTAAAAAACAGTATTCAAACTTAAGTACCTATTGCAACGAAGAGCTACTAGGGCAATAGACCATGCAGATTTTGCGTCTTCTTCCTCTGCCAAGGATATTAGTCGCCTGCTTACTGTGCTTTTATCTGTGTTTATCCTCTAAACTAAATTAATAGAAATCATGTCCTTATCCTCTACTACTTGAAAGTCCTTCCTATTGTTTCCATCATTTTCTTTTCTATGAAAGTCACATAAATAATAGTGGATGGAGAAACAGAACAGGTTTGATAAAGCTGGTTATAGTCAGTACATTTTAGCTGGCTAAGGCTTAGATTTCCCAGCACAGAAATTAGGAATCAAAATGAAACTTTTCTAGACACTACTCTTTTAAACAGCAACTTAAACAAAACCACTTATTTTGCTTTAAAAGTTGATGATAATGTTTTCTCCATACACATTGCATTATGTTCAAGGTAAAGCAAGACCAAGTTCTAAAAAGAAATTTTTATCTGATGTAAACAGCTTTTTTAAGAAAGCCTCAAAAAAGCATTTCAAAATGGTATACACCACAACCAGATAACAAATTATCAAAGCCTTGTGGTTTAGTCCTGTTTTTGTTGTGAAGATGATAGAGTTGTGCTTGCTCTCTTTTCTTCCTGTTGCTTTCATACAACCATATGGAAATTGCTCTTAATCATATTTATATGGAACAAAAGGTTGCCTTCCATTTTTAGAAAGCTGAATTACCCTTTCTATGAAGCTACTGAAAACCAGTCACAGGAAGGTTTGGAAACAGTCAACAAGAGAGAGGGAATCAAAAGCTGAAGTGAATCGAATGTAAAAATAGAAAGTATTTGGAATTATTATTTCTGCTTTACCATTTATGTTTACTTGCAAATGAATGTTTCTTTCTTTCCTTAACATGTTCTTGGTGTTTAAAAGGGTACATGTATCAATGTTTGTATCTCTCAGAGAAAGATGGTAGCATTTTCATGTCTGTATGTCTATGTCAGAAGAGTTGGAAGTATGAGTTTTGTATATAGACACACTCAGACATACATATTTTTTATATATATATGTATCGGCTTTTTGGTCCCACAGACAAAACTTGGGTATAGGCAAAAATATGTTTCACTTTTGTACACAATACCAACCATGTGTCTAGTTTGGAGCAACACAATTACTCTTCCCTAGAGTCAGCAGGAAATAGATTCAGTATCAATATCTGAAGAGTACAGAATATAGATCAGTCCTTGTTAAATTTATATTTGCTATGAGTGTCATGTTAGAGAAAATGCACAAGCATAAACTCTCCAGACAGTAGATTGCCAATTATTAGCTTTTTCCTGAGCAACTCTGTGACACCTGTTTTCAGGTGTCCTGATGAATCAGAAATACCTTCAAATACATTAAAGAGTGAGACACAGAAGCAGGCAGGTCAGAGGAAGACAAAGATCTATAGGTTGGATCCTTCATCCTTAAGAAAAAAGCCAACCCTATACTTACTCTTACCCTTGGTAAATTACTAGATTGTGTTTGGTTTTTCAGGGCTTTGTTTCATTCTAAATTGCTGCCTCTATTGTGCTTTCCTTGATACCTCTGTATAAAATCTATTACCATTTACCATCTTGCAGCGATATGTTACATCTGATTGACCACAACTTCTGTCATCTATATTGGTAATATTTTGCAAGAATTTTTTAGCTTAAATTGTTTATTACCTTTTTTTTTAAAAGAAAATGTTAATGCAAGTATTTTATTTGAACTTCAGAAGCATTCATGTTGATAGCATTTACTAGAAATATAAATATTAGCTGAATAGCAAAATATAGTACTTAAACCAGGATTTTTATCCGAGCCAAAAAATTATTTCCTAATCTTGTTATATAGATATTTTAAACATCTGTGTTAATTGTGCCAGTCTCTTTTTAAAAATGTCTTGACTGTGGAAGGGCTATTTATGAAGGGTAGCTGTGATAAATAAATAAGTGCTGGAATTTTTAATCCTATGGATGATTTGCTGATGCAAACTGAGTACAAATGGATTTCAATCACATTTTTTTTCTACTGCTTCTGTATACATTTGATAGCGTGCAAAACTTCATACTAGCGATTTGCACATGTAAGGCTGCATGTACATACACACATTGCCCAGAGTGAATCATGTCAGAAAATTAGACTTTCAAAGTTTCCTTTTCAGTAGTAAAAGAGAGTGCCCTGTATTACATAGGCTGGAGACCCAGTATACTCAGCTGTGTCTAAAAAAGACAGTTTCTCAACTAATGAAACCATATATCTTTTGTTCACTCTACAATATGATATAAAGGTGATCCTTTGAATTAAACATACATAAAGCAGCAGTGATAGTGGCTAAGCTGAGTTACGCTAAGTATCCACATGAACCTATGGAAATACATGTTTCAGAGCTGTGGACAAAGATAATGGCATGCAAGGAACTGCTATTCCAGAAAATGATGTAGCCTTTCATCCTTAATAACCAAATAAAAAATGGGAAGTCAGTACTTGGGAGCTACTCTAGCAAGCAGATCTCCAGGAAACAAGGTTCCCCACAGACTCTTCCTTGATCTTAAAGCTTAACGTGAAACATTTATATGCACGTAGCACCTGGCCAGAAGACGTGGGAAGGCACTTTTATCACACTGGCTGTATTTCTTTCTTAAATAATAGATTTCCTCTTTTTTTTCCCTCTCCTGGAAACGGAATACATGCTCAGTAACGTTTCTGTACTTTTTTCGCGCTTTTTTTTTTTTTTTTTTTTAAAAAACCATTTTAAAAACCACCTCAACATCACACAGTCTTGAAAACCATTAACACCCCTGAAACTGCCTGGTGCTGAATTGCATCCCAGTTTTTGAAAGCAAAAATATGTTGTCAAAATAAGTTAAGCATTATTTGGATGAATTAGTATTTTTTTAAACAAAATGCATTAAGGTTAATTGAATGTTAATCTCTGACATCCAGGCACATGGATAAATGATGCACAGTCTAACTAGGTCCAACTGAAACTACACAAGTCAGTTGAATTATGTACAATATTTTCCCAAAGGCATTCCGTGGAAGAACAGTATGTGAACTTTCAGTTGCTGCTCCAAACTATTGCCAGCTTCACAATAGCTGACTCGCCTCTTAAGCAGGAGTTAATGTATCAGATATATAATGAGTGTAAACCTGTAAGTACTGCAGCTATATCTTTGCATTCTTCAAATTATTGTTGTTTTTATCTATATCCTTAATGTGGCATGCAGTTATATACACAAACCTCTATGATACCAGCATAAAGCAACCTCTATGCACATGCTTCCGCTGAAGCAAATAGGAAAACACATTTTGAATCAAATGACAAGTAGCTTAGTGCAAGGCTTATTCGCCTTTGACTTTATGAGAAATGAAAGGGGATTTCCACGTGGATTTTAATTTTTTTCAGTATTAATATTTTCTTTACAACTAAGAAATCCCAAAATATGTTATCCAGTAAGACCAGCATCTGTTGAGTGCATGGGCTGAGAAAACAAAGTCCCTTTTTTTTGTGCAAAACAACTCTTCACATCATTCTTAAAAAGCTTTGATTTTGCTTCAGCTTTGCAAATAAGTCTTGCATTTCGTCTGAGAGCAAACCAGGGGAAAAAAATATCCAAAACCAGATTACTCAAAACTGCAAATTAGGGCATTTGTTCATTTGAGTTCCTGACTGTGGTTCCATTGCTGCTGTGATAGAAAGATATTTTTCTGTGGTTTAGATGTGAGAGAACATACATTTTAAGAGAAACTATGAAAGAAGTTTTTACCTTGGTTACTTCTATGGTCTGGGACATGCAGAGTTTGCACACCAAATTTTAGCCTTAAACCACCTCTTGCTAACTGCATCTCAACGTTTGTCCCTTTTTCAGGATTCTGAGGGATTTGAGAAATAAACATTAAAAAGATCACAAGTACACAGGAGGAAAAACAGCTGCAGAGATTGCGTATAACTCAGGCAGTAACAAATGCAATTATGTCCAGACAAAGCAAATGAGGAAATACTGGAAAATTTCACCATCATTTTCGCTTCTCACTATATCAGAAATTTTTGGTGTAAAGTGTGAATTAGACTTGCATCACATAAGATTAGGATTTGAAATGAGAAAAAGCAGCATTTCTCTTCCTCTGCAACAGGAACAGAATATGAAAACACCTAAAAATATTTGGGGTTAGTACAGCTATTATAACAGCACTCATCTCTCCAGCCAATTTTTCTAGATTTGCATATGTGTAGTAGAATAACAAATATTCCTCTTTTCTGCCTTCCCTCGTGTAAGGGTGTATTGTTTCCTGTTAACATTTTGGAACCTGAGGCATGGGAAATTCTCTTCACAAACCAGCAGGAAATCAGCATTCCCCCCTGAGCTCTCTCTGATGCTTTGAAAGTCTTTAAGAGTGCTCACCGGTTTCTCTCCATTGCTCAGGAAAGAAACTTCAGAAAAATCAGCAAAACTGAAGCCACTAGTTTTCAGTTAGTTTTGAATTTGGACAAGTTAAGCTACCAGTATGAGTTTGGTGATAGTGATCAAACCATTGCAACTGTAGGTATTGGGATACTTGGTCATCCCTGTGAAAAGCTGCTGTGTTCCTCATGCCACTATGTGAAGAAACAGATGCTTTGGAATGAGAATCAAAAAAAGCCCAGCATAATAAGCAGGAAACCCACTGTATTTTGTGGCAGATAGGGGAAGTGAGCACAACCCCAACTCAGAGAGCTATAGCTTAGTGACTAGGGCATTCTTCTAGGACACAGGTCAAAACCCATGTAGTCAGATGAAACCCCAGCTTTCCTGGGCAAAAATCGCAACCACTGAGCTACTGAACAGAAAGCAGCATTTGCTTCCCTCTCTCAGGTATTTTACAGAGCCTGCTCTAAGAACAACAGAAGGCAGAGCACAGGAGCTGGGACAGGCAGAGAAACCCTGACTTTATGAATAGTGAGAATCCTTAGAGATGCGTCTTTCCAGTACTGTCTCATTTGATGCAGTTCAGATCATAGTCCAAAAGAGAGCTTTAGATGTCTAGGGACTACAAATGTAAATGGATGTAGGCACACACAGAAACTGGGCAAGTCCAGCGTCCAGCTGAGCAGGGACTTGTGAAGATTTAAAATTTGGACACAGGCAATCCAAAAGGCAGGCACCTGGGTGATCTGTAAATCCCTGATGTGAAATTACGCATAAAACACCACTGCTAAAGTTAGTTTATTTGGCTTGCTAAATGCGCTTACGAATCCATCTTCTTTACAGTGAAAATAGTTGTTTAGCATGAGGTTATTTCCTGCCTTCATTAAGCATGAAGAGAAGGAATTGCTAAGTCCTGCTCCAGCACTTTTACAGTCAGTCCGAAGGCTGGGTCTTGGTACGTCCTTTTCAGGTGGATTGCTTCATAGCAGTATTAACTTTCTCAAAAGGAACTAAAGAGGAGCTGGCAATGGTATCCAGCCTCTGCACCGATCAGTCCATTAACTGCTAGAAACTGCAAAAGAAAGGCCAAGCTTGCGGCCAACCCATTTGTTTGGTGCTCAATCTAATTCTTGGTACTAACTCAACCTTCTCTGTAACTCTGGGCAAGCGTTGCCTATCAGTTTCTCAGTTATCCAGCTATAAAGTGGGAATTCAGAGTACCTCCATGTTTCCTCACCATCTGCCAGGTCTATTTTCATTGTAAACATTGGGCAGCAAATGTCTTCTATTATTCATAGGCTAAGGCCAGACGGGACTAGAACACCTTCTCGTCTGACCTCCTGCATACCAGAGACTATTATGTGTGTATACAATACACAGTGGGGAGCTGATCACAAATGGGGTCTCCAGGTGCTCTTTCAAAAGAAGATAAATAATAATATTAACTCAAACACAGCCATCATCTTCCTCTATACATCCAAAGCGCTGGGCCTATTTAGAATTTTGAAGTAATTTTTGTTATTCTTATAAAGCTTGTAAACTTCTGCGTGTTTCTTCCTTATATTGAAAGTTGTTTCAGAAGATGATTTTTTTAAATGGAAATTACTGAAAGAGCTCATAAACATTAAGATATTTCAAAGACAAAATACTTGCACACCCCAGCTCCTGAACCGATAATGGTGTGTGCTAATGCACTTAGCACTAGTGAAATTGTTTCTAAATTAAGCACGGTACAGCTTTAAGAGAAAGTAAATTCTGGAAATCAGTTAGACTGTCTGGGCATGATGCATAAACCCATATAAAGCAGACCTCCTTAGATTAACTTACCCCACTCATCAATGTCTAAATATTATAAGGCTTTTCCAAGTAAAATACCCATACTCTTGTTGTTGATATCAGTCCACAAACAATGAGTAACTCAAATTTAACCAAATCACAATCCTTTCATGCATTTTCAGGCAATGTCCTCAGTGGCATTATTTGCTTTCTGTAGGTTTATAACAACAGAGCATTTAAATGGCACTCAACTCTATTTAGGAGAGGACCAAATAAAATTCAGCTTAATGAGAATTAAGTTACCTCCTCATTTCTGCTGGTATAAAAAAGAAAACTGTGCAACTACTCACAGCAGTAGTAGAATTTTAATATCTTACATCTTGATGGGCTGGAAGAAAATAGCGCGAAAGAAAATACTGCAGCAAGAAATGTGATAGAAGGCATCATATACGTACTACAACATCACCTGTTTATTCAGTTTATAATTGTATTACACACTGTCATCATGTCAGATCTCAGAAAAACACCATCATCTTGACAAAGGCAGTAATTCACATTGTTTCTCATCCAAGTGTGTGCACGTGTGTTTTTCCTCAGGCTTTCCAATCCTTATTTAAGGAACTATGATCATCTCAGTGTCAAAATTCAATTTATCAGATCCAATATATATTAAGTGAGTGAAATATAAGGGCTCGCAGCATGTAAGAGTTGAAACAAGATGATTTTATCATCCCCTCTGGACTTAAGACCTGTGATTCTGTGACACCTAGCACTGAAGTGAATGAGCTGGAAGATATGCTCTCCGCTTTCTGTCTCCTTCTGATACAACCAAGCTGATTTAAGTATAAAATTTGAGACAGGATGTAAGACAGTCCTCAACCTCTCATTCAATAGCTATGTAGGTATCTTCTCAGAGGACTTCTCTCAGGAAAGAGTACACTGAAGAAAGGAGGTAAAGCTCATCAGATCTGAAGATAAAACCCACCTAACTTAAATACAGGCAGGACAGTAACTTGGCTTGCAAGGAGGTTACATTCAGGAAAATGCCCTATGGTCAAGGGCTCCAAGACTTAGAATGGACCCTGTTATGAAGGATGGGATTAGGGAAACTGGTACTGGAAGTGGAGAAAATGAAAACTGTGGGCAACGTGGTGCTAGCTGGGGTAAAAGCCTGACATCAGGAGTAATCAGGAGGTAACAGGAAACTTGTAGGTTTTGAAGTGGTATCAGCTCATCTAATCTAACCCTGGAGAGTGCTGGGCTCAGAAGACAGCAAACCAAGGAGAACTGAAGCAAGAGTGAGACAGGAAATTGGAGAGAGTGCTGAGGTAGCTACGAACAATAAAGATAAGCAAGCTGAAGGATTCAAGGAAGAATATTGGGACAAAATACAGTGGCAGGGAGGACGATGAGGTGGGAGACTGAAGCGGAGAAATGAGTAGTAATCAGACAAGGAGAGAAAGGTTCAGTCTTTGAGGAGCCGGTCAGTCGGCCGAGACTTCCTTCCCAGGGACTTTGATGGTATAGGAAAATTTCTTGACTCCCAGCAAGAGGTTAGGGAATCCATGGGACGCACACCCCTTCTTCCTTTCTACTGACAGTTGGTATAAAAGATAACTCTCTGCTACTGCTGTCAGTGACACAGCTCAAGTAGCAGATGGCTGTCAGATGTATCCATAGATTGCCATCTTGCTGATGACCCCTATCAGGGGTGTAACAATTCCACAAAATCTAGTTTGGTATTTTCACTTTGCTTTTCTAAAAGCAAACCTAGGGAATTACACACAATAACCTAGGGAATAACCCAAGGAATTACACAAACCAGTAAAAAGAATATTATGCTTGTGAGTAAAGAAATGAGTAAGATAAGCAATTACAAATGCCTGTTCCTTCTTAATGTGCTCTCTTCTGTGCATACTCCTTGTGACATACGTTGCTCTACAGTGATCACAGCTGCACAGCCAAGACTGCTATTGTCCTTATAATTTTGTCTCATTTCTTTTTCTGTTGTTTTTGTTGCTGTTGTTTGGTTTTTAAATAATACAGAAGATGGGTGGCAAATTAAGGAGATGACTGTAGAGAGAAAGAAAAGTATATTCTTAGGGTCAAGACAGTTGAATGCTGCCTGAAGAATGAGATCCTGTGTCTGCCTCTGTATGTAACACAAGGCAGGACTCCGAAGGGAAACCTTAACTTAACTAACGTGATAATCACTAATTCTCTCACCTCATACATGCCCCATGTGAAACAACTGACCAAGTTTTCTGAGTCCTCACAGTTTCAGCCAAAATTGAATGTATTATAATGGTTTTCTGAGTACCTAATGTGGCATAAAAATGCAGAGGGCTTTGGAAAGCATTTAAGACATCTCACTGTGACCGTCAAAATTAATAGCAGCAGTTAGGCAATTTTAAACTTCGCCTCGCAACACTGTCCAGGTTGCCCAGTAACACTGTTTGATTTTATATGGATATTGTAAAGTATTACAAAAGTGTCCACAAAAAAAAAATTTACTAATTCAGTCATCATTACAGAATATAAATATCGTATCTCATCTTTTTCAATGAAGGTGAAACAAAGCATCGAATGCTGATGAAGGCCATCCCAATGAAGATGAAAGAACATGCTGACACGGCAAAAATAAGCAGTGTGTGTTTGTGTACAGACACTGTACTTCTGCAGAAAGGAGAAAACACAGGATGCACAGGCGCTGTTACATGTGTGCTTGATTTTGCAGCCTTAATAATGCTTTGCTAATCCAGGTTTTTGAATGATAAGATGAGAGAAACTCATCTATGTAGTTTTCAAGAATTTATAGGGAAGGGACAAATCATATGGGATTTGAATCAGTGTAACCCATTTCGTACCAGTTTTGGAACTGTAACCTAACACGTTACTTTAGAGCCGGTGGCAAAGATTCGGGCTGAACGACACAAGGAACGCAAGATTAATTTAATTAAACAATACTGGCTAATTTTCTGGCATTTAAACCATCACACTACATTCCAGTGAGAGCAGCATCAGGCGAGCTCCAGAGACCAGAGCCAGCCGCCCGCAGCAGCGCTCCGGGGAGACCCGCCCCGGGAATCCCGCAGGTGGGCGCTTCCCTGGGCCTTGTCCCCGAGGGGCTTCTCGCTCGCCCCCCGGGAGGATCCGGTCGCCCGGGGTTTGGAGGGGCGGAGGGGGGGGGTGTGCTCCTGCTCCGAGCCGGCGCTGGCACGGCCGCCGGGGCGGATGTGAGGAAGAGCAACGGCGACACCTAGCGGGGAGCGGGGCGCCGCCGCGCGCCGGGCGGGAAACGCGGTGGCTGCTGCCGGCGGGAAAGGCGGGAAAACGCTCCTGGCCCTGAGGAACGTCCCTGGTCACCGGGCTTTTCCCCAGCGCTCCGGGGGTACCGACGGCAGCGACTTTAGATACAGAAGCGGCCCCAGGGGAGGTGGGGACAGGCACAGCGACGTCAGATTTCAAACCATCTTCCGTTTTGGCCACAGGCGTCAATTGAAGATGACAGACTCCTAACAAGTCTCCAATCTGCATACTTTTTTGTTTTTTTCTTCCCGCAGATCAGAAAAAATAAGGGAAACCCTTGATATCAAAACTCCTGTGTCAGATTTTTTTTTTTTTTTTTAAATCAAGAACTATTTACTAAAGACACTATATTTTCTAGACACATAGGCAAAACATATTTTCTCCCTATCGTAGAAAGCTGAATCATTTTTGCTGTTTCTGGAAAGCTTCATTCAGAGTAATACTGACACTTGCTGAGGAAATATGCCATGGAAATGCCAAAGCTACATGGTTAAAACGGCACATAGTAATCAGTTGAAACCAGAGCCTTGCAAGTGGGAGTGCTGAGCAAACACACAGGCATCACGCTGCCACTTTGTGCTCTAGCCCTCCAAAACTTATACAGCCTACATGAGGAGATCAAACTAAATATGCCATACTTTGCAGCCCAGTTGTTTTATTACACCCATACAAGTCAACCCAAAGTTTCTAAAAAGAAATCATGTTTCGCTAAAATCTAGCCCTACTTGAACTGTCCCTGAAAAATAGGAAATGTACATGCCAAGAACCTTTTGAGGATTTGTTCACTGTAGTTCATCCATTAGTACATGAGATCAAGTCCTTGGGAAGTGTGACTTCCTAAGTTTCTTCAGGAAGTTTCTTCAGCCAAACCCAAACTTTTCTTTTGTGGGTGTGTGAGCCCTGTGTTTATTTGTCATCCATACAGCCAGTGAGGCTTCTGCTTCATTTTGGTTTTGTACCAGAACAGAGTTTAGGAGGCTTATACTCTCCCAGGCTTTAGTAAAAGGCAAATATGGCTGCGATGGTTTAAGCCGTATCCACACATCTCTACTAGCCCTGGTTTACACTTTTCTAAAACTATTACTCCCAAATCTGATTTACGAGAAGGAAATACACACTTTCTCATCACTGTTTAAAGATAAAATGCTGGGCTTCACATTACAGTGGCTGAGACTCAAGCGCTTCGCTGAGTCAGCTTCAGAGATGGAAACCTCCAGCAGAGATGCAGCACAGAGAGCTGCAGGTTAAGAAGACAAAGTACCACATCAAGACTGTCGCTGTCTGTTAAAGAAGCTAAAGAACATCAGAAGTTGTCTGTTAAATCCCCAAGTCAAAAAAACTCGGTGAAATTTTTAGACACCCATCTGGCTTGCTCTATCCTATAAGATGGCAGGGAGGGAGAATAAAGCATTTCAGAAAACGGTGTATAATGTATTTGGGGGAAAATAACAAAACCACTGCAAAACATATTGCAAAGCCTATCCACAACTAACTGTTTGGTCAGGCTTAGCAGCTACATCAACGCAACTAGTACTGTTTTCTGACTATATAACTGATTTTTTAAAAAGAAGTACGCATGTTCTCAAAATACTGCCAAAAACTCTTGCACTCAAGGAGGCCCAGATGAAATATTTTCAAATTCTTGCTGAGTTCCTCTGACTGAAAAATTTCTTGCTCGACTCAACTATCAGATTTCTTATAACACAGAATATAGGGAGACTTCTTATACACACATGACAAAGCTGTGCATGTGTGGGGACAGAAGCTGTGAAAAGAACACAGGAACGTGAAAACCAGAAATAACCATAATAGTGAAACCTTTCCTTTTCCTCCTAAAAGCTAACAATAACACTAAAGCACATGCTGGGTAGCAGCAGTTTGTCCATGTGCCAGAGGAAAACAAATGAAATTAAACTAAAAGAAATTAAAAAATGTCTGAAGAGTTACACAAGCCAAGCCCCCTGAGAGAAAAAACAGCCCTCTGAATAACCGAACACTGGGTCCTGGCATTAGTTTTTAGAGTTGTTATTCTTCTCCTACATGACTACAGCAATCTTGAATGTCTACTTACCCTTCTGAGGTCCATGCAAGAATCTATTTATAATTGTGCCTAGTGCATCATGACACATGGCCTCTGTTACTGGAAATGATCCTGGCTGATTTACTAGCAACAGAATGAGTAGCTGACATAGCCTATGAGAACAAGAAGTACAATTCTTAGAGAGGAAGCAGTAAAAAGAAAAGACAAGCCTTGAGATGCGTTCAAAGGTACTGAAAACAAAACTACACAAAAAAAAAACGAAGTAGGAAAAAGTCTCCCTTTTGAATGCGATTGTCCTCATTTATGTATAAGTAACAGAGTAAAGAGCAAGTCAAAGACCAAAGTGTCCATCAATTCTGTTACATCAGCTCTCCGATGTTCTGATCAAGATAACAAAGGGTATACTTTTTCAAAGGTGAAAAGCATCCATAACCACAAAAATAAAAGCCAGGGGAACTAGACCTGGCACGCACTTTCAAAAAAGCCTCGCTTACCAGACTGTCCATCACCACATAGCAACTCCACAAAACTAGTAGAATAAAACTCCTAAAACTGATTTTGCTGGAAGTTTGAGCATTACTTCTTCCTTCAACTGATCAGGAGAATATCTTCACAGAACCGGAAAAAAAAGTCCTACTGGGATATCAGCTGATACATTTTTGCATCTTCCACAACTTTCTCTTTTCCATTCCCTTGAGTGCTTTATCAGTCAACACTTCACAATGTCCACATTCCCTTATCAACAATCAGACACTAGTGCTCATGGCACCCCCTTGCCAATGGATAGGCAAGTTTGACACATGCCTTATTTGTTTTGGAGATACGATAAACTGTGATTCTTGGCTCTCGGTATTTCTAAGTTTGAGAACAGCTTTATTTATCACCAGCTCTGAATTAAGACTATAAAACTTCTATGAAAATGTATAAATGGTCCCTGAGAGGAGAGCTGTGCAACACTGCAAATGAAATGGTTAAGGACAATGTCTGTTTAATGATAAAAACAACTGAGCATGCTAAGGAGTAAGCCATGCCAGTACTGATATGACTGGAGAGCTTGCCATGCTTTGCGATAACAGGAGTCTATTTATATGCTTTGGTGTACAGACCAGACACTCTGTGCTAACCACAGGTGAGAGTGAGTAAGAATACACAGCTGTGAGCAGTTTTACCCTTTTTAAACTACATTCTCATGTTACACAAATTAATCACTTTCAAGGTGTTTTTCCTCGAGTTTGAGTCAGGGGAAATCCACAGCATTCCCACAGTTGTGAATGCTTCTGGGTATTCAAACACCACCCCGTGGGAAAGCTACTTTGCACTGTTAGTGTCAGCAGGAAACTTTTACTAGGGTGTCCAGAGGGCATCCCCACGTCACAGTGACTATGTGGAGAAAGAAGAGTATTCCTTCACGTATGGCATTCCCTGCTGACTCATCTCAGTACGGTACATCTATACCATTCAGAGCTGTGTATTCAGAGGAAGCTGCTCTTTCAGATAATAGCAATGAGTGAACTGTTTTTGTGGAGGTCAGTGTTTCATGGTAGCGGCATCTGTTGCTTGGACAGAGCAGAGTATCACTATAAATATCAGCTTCTTCTCTTCTTGGTAGTGGTTGATATCTGGAGTGCCAAATTAAAGAACAAATGTGGTAACTACAACCTATATTGTAAAATCAATAAGTTAACAACTCTCCTTGGGTCTTTTAGTCTAATGCAAAGTCTGTATTTCCTCATCTACAGTAGAAGATATTTAACCGGGCAGTTCATATTGCAGGAGTCAACAATAGTCTGGAAAGTGCTTTGCCTCAGTTTGAAGATGACATGTTCATCAAAGAGACATTTCTCTAAGGAAAACTAAAGAGCCTCCAGTTAAGTCAATGTAGGCAGCCCTAAAGACAGTATTGATGGCTTTGCAACCAAGGTATTTAATGTTATACACCACCATCCTATAGGAGATTCAGGATATTTCAGGCTAAGTAGGAAAACTTGCAGCTTAAGTAGATCATTAAACAATACATTTTATCATTGGGGGTTAGCTGCATCTTCTATTTCACCAGGGTTATTTAGTGTTTGTTTGGGTTCTACTGTCTTCTTACACTGTTGTGCAAGCTGTCAAATTTGCGTCAATAATAAGAAACCTCTTGCCTGCAATGTTTCCTTCACCCAGGTGAATTTGATACCCATTACTTTGGAATAGGGGCTGCACCTCTGTTTCCATTAGGGGTTTTGATCAGATGTGGATTTGGTCTAGAATGCAACTGCATTAGATGCATGTCCAGACTGCCAGAAGTTCAGCTGGAAAACATTTAGCTCTTTACTGCATTAATTCTGCCTGTGCCTTCCAAGAATTGTTAGGAAGAAAGCAGTTTCAAACAGGCATGGAAAGACTAACATCCAGAAAAGTTTTAGAATGACAGAGTCTTTCAGGACAGGGTGGTAGGATTCAGAATAGCTGATGCTATCCTGGAGGATCAGTACTCTACAGCTACCTACAAGTTAGAGGCTGGTGGACTTTAAGACTTCTAGGGGAGGTGGGCCAGAAGCTAGTGATGATACTGAGGATTCCTCCTTCTCTCCTGAAGCCAGCACACCAGAGTCTTGGCATTCCAGACTATTGGTATACACATATATCTCTATACATATTCTCTTGATAATTAAGATATGGCTTGTCTTTTAGTCTATGCTTTCTGGTGTTAACAGTAATTCACAGATGGTTCTCCAGGTATCAGAGCCAGCATTTCACTGTCAACAAGGCATTATTATTTATTTAATTTTAAATACTGATGTGATTAATCTTTACAGTCTGATTTACAGTCTGATCTACAGGCTTGGGCAGGAGTGGCTGGAGAGCTGCCAGTCAGAGAGGGACCTGGGAGTGTTGATTGACAGCCAGCTGAACATGAGCCAGCAGTGTGCCCAGGTGGCCAAGAAGGCCAATGGTATCCTGGCTTGCATCAGAAATAGCGTGGCCAGCAGGGACAGGGAAGGGATCTTACCCCTGTACTCAGCACTGCTGAGGACGCACCTCGATTACTGTGTTCAGTTTTGGGCCCCTCACTACAAAAAGGACATTGAATGACTCAAGCGTGTACAGAGAAGGGCAACGAAGCTGGTGAAGGGTCTGGAGCACAGGTGTGATGGGGAGCGGCTGAGGGAACTGGGGGGGTTTAGTCTGGAGAAGAGGAGGGTGAGGGGAGACCTCACACCCTCTACAACTCCCTGAAAGGAGGGTTCAGAGAGGGGGGATGAGTCTCTTGAACCAAGTGATAAGTGATAGGACAAAAGGTAATGGCCTCAAGTTGTGCCAGGGAAGGTTTAGACTAGATATTAGGAAGTATTTCTTTACAGACAGTGTTGTTGGGTGTTGGAATGGGCTGCCCAGGGCAGTGGTGGAGTCCCCATCCCTGGAGGGGTTGAAGAGTCGGGCTGACACAGCGCTGAGGGATCTGGTGGAGTTGAGAACGGTCAGTTTTAGGTCAGTGGTTGGACTAGATGATCTTCAAGGTCTTTTCCAACCTAGATGATTCTGTGATTCTGTGATTTTGGGCCAGATTCTAGGCACCTTCTTCCCCTGGAGAGAAGACAGTAATTTGCAAGGCCACATACCAGATAGTTACTGAACATTAAAGAATTACCTCAGGACAGTCCTGCCTAGCACCACATGCTGCTTCCACATGCAGAGCCCAGTATGGAGAGGCAGCTTACCCGTTTGTGTACTAAGCAATTGCATAACCTACACAGACACCACAGGCCAGACAGAATCACTTTATCAGCTCTGCATTCAGCTCACGAATTGAACTACTCAGCTCTAGCAGATTCCCCAACTCCCAACAGCTGCAGCTCCCCAGCACATTTGTTGGGAGCAGAAAAGCCTTTCTGAAGGCCCTCATCTTTGCTGGCTCTAAGTCTCATTTCCCAGCCTCCGTAAAACCCATGACAACCCAACAGTGCTCTGCAGTGGCTGTAACTTTAGCCAAATATATTTTTGGCACTCTACAAGGTGCCTCTTGAAGAACTCAAGTCAGTTGTCCTCTGAGCTGCTAAAAAACCTGAAGCCTCCACCTACAGATCTTTCCCTCTGCCCTGTGTGTTCTGCCAACTATAACGAGAACTTTCATCTCTTTTTTCACGCAAATATTACTGACTTCTTCCTAGTTCTATAATGCTTAAGTTACTCTGCCATCACTTCTTAGATGATTTGCCACCGTTCATAGAAGATTCAATGGAATCCAGAAACACCTGACACTTATTAAAAGAAAGGTGTAGGGTATAACGTTGAACTGCATACAGGGACATTACAACACTTGGTGTCCTAGAAGGCAGCACACTTTCCACTTACCTAAATCTATGCTGCTCTGGGGGCTGAAAATTCCTAATTTCAATATATGATTAAAATATAGGGCCCTTTCTGGGATACCCACAAGGTGCTCTCTGTTCAAGTCATATTCCTCACCCACGCCTCTTACTCCCAGTCCAACCCATGCTAGAGAAAGCAACCTGAAAGGGGATTATTTTGAACGTTTTCATGGGGCTTCATCTGTCCAGGTAAAAAACTTTTTTTTTTTTTTTTTTTTAAAATTTCTGACTGCCCACAGGTTAACCTTCATGACTAAATAGACAAATTTGAAATGCCACTATTACTGTTAAGCAATATGATGCTTTTCTATTTATCCAGAAAAAAAAAACAGATAACTGTCAGTGTCAACAGAATTTCTGAGTGGGTCAGAGCAGCATATTTTTCCCCAAACTGACCCAGAGAACACACTAAACATCTGTCCTCAACAGTTTTAAACTGTCCTCTGGCATTAGTTTGGCTTTCCCTCCATGTTATTCTTTTTTTAACTCAGAACAACTTTTTCCAGTCATCTAGAGGAATCTCCAGTAAAAACAGGCAAGTCAGGAGTTGATGTTCTTGATATTTTTGAGGTTAAACAAGCATTTGTATTTTTCTTTACAGTAAATCCTACAGATTGCAGTGGAGTCTTCTGACTGAACTGAAACTTTGTCTCACATGCTTTATGAGTCTGTATATACATCTCAGTAAAGAGGAAAAGGAGGGCATAAGACTTATTTTTCTTTAAATTACAGAAATAGTCTAATTTTAACCAGCTATGTTTTCCTTTGCAGTCAATAATACTCCATCCACATCACAGTTTATCCTAGGATTTACACCCTCATGTAAAAAGATCCCACACTTTCAGATACACATAAGTTTGCAAGTTTTAAGACATACACACAGGAATGGACACGGTGCCAGTGAACATGGGCATTACCAAGAAAGGGCTCGTGTGTGAAGAGGCAATGGTCAACAGTGGCTTAATGGATGACCACACGGCCAATTTCTTCTCCAGCTGGACTCACTTGCTATTGAGGTGAGGCAGGCTTAATGCTGTCTACTGTCAGAATCAGTTTTTTGCTTCACAGGTTCTTCTAGCATTCCGTTATGGAAACAGTTCCTTCTTCCAACTGCCTAATCAGTTAGGGCCCCAGATAATATACTTTCAAAAAATAATTCTACCAAAACTTTGAAAGACTTGAATTGGGCTGTTGCTTCTGACTTCTGGTGGTCTAAGATTAGTTCCAAATACATGAGAAGAGTCTGAAACAAGAATTTCTGGAAATGAAAACAGTAATTTCCCCGAATGAACATGAGAAACTAAGGAGAAAGAAAAGGTAGTCTAATTAAAAATATCACTTCTTTCACTATTCCTCCCACAGTTAGGAGGAACTTCTTAGCAGGTGCAACAATTTACCATTTACTAAAAAAATGCCCTTTTTGAAGGGCAATTTATTTATAAACTGATGCTTAATCCCTCTCCAATAAATTCTCAGACAGCAAGAATTTAAGACTATGTACTAAAAATTCATACAAAGTCAGCTGGAGGTAGCCATTTTAGCTACAGCATGCCTACATGTGCATGCTTGTACCTGCTAATAGAGCTTTGTCAAAAATTTCAGGGCCCGGCATTAGTTTACATGTTTTGAGTCCCCTCTACTACATAGAAAAAACATACTCTGACTAATTTTTCTATTACACAGTTTACTTATTTTCTGAAGTAAATAGCTGTAATTGCTGAAGTCTTACAATATTTTGCATACAGTTAAATTCTATTTAACTGACATTGTTTATCTAGAGCTTATTTTTGCTCTCTTAGGCCTCTTCAGTGGCATCTAACCAGGAATTCATTCCCTGGCATACCTGGCGGCCAGTTTGCTGGCATACTTAACTGTTTGGATGGCGGGTGATTCGATTGCTTAGATTGCTCTAGTCTCTCACCGAAAGTACTTTTTGATCCACGTCCTGCATTTACTTGTTTGGAAGAGAGACATCATCCTTCCTGAAGAACCAAAGGTGGAAGCTAAGAGGAGGTTGTAAAACTCTGGAAACTACTGAAAATACCACCTGGAAAAATCTTTGAGTACCGAATGTGGGACTTAGCAAGGACAAAATAACGATCTTCAACACAGACAAGCTGCCATGATGAAGAAGAACATGAATTTGTTCGCAGTGTCCATGGCAGACAAAAGAAATAGTGGACTTACACAGGCATTCAGAAAAAGTACCTGCTTTTTAATGGTATGATTAGTGAAGCTCTGGAACAGTTTACCTAAAAAGTAGAGTTTCTGACATCAGAAGTCTTCAAGAACAGATGAGAGAAGCATGGTCAGGAATGATGCAGGTACAGCACAGCCTGCCTTCACTGTGATGTCATGAGGTCTACCCCTAGCCTATTTTTCAATAAATACTCCTTTTATTTCTTGCTAGACCTTTAGGTGAATGAAGAGTCTTAAGAAAATAAAATTGGCTGTCTGCCTGAGCAAACACAGAGTGGGGTTTGTATCAAAATTCATATAACCTGCAATTCAACAAACTTTCAGCAAAATGTTTAAGCATGTTCCAAGTGATAGACACACATTCTTGCATGAGTCTTTGATGACTAAGAAAGAATTGATTTAGGCATGTGTTTCCTACAAAGGCAATATTTCATAATTTATTTTCTGGAAGAAAACCTGAAACCCTAAAACTTTAACATAAAATCCCAACAAATGATGCAGAGTATTTTTTATTTCTTGCAGTCACTGCCTCCACATTGGGAAAGGAAATGAAAGCTGTAGCAAGTGAAGGAAATGATAGCTTCTTCATTCCTCCTACACATGCATTAAAAAGAGAGGGTGTGTGGGAGGAACATAAACATGTTAACCCGTTTACATTCCCTTTGCTCCATTTTCTCCATCCAAAAATCAAGCAGAGTTCAAATGAAACATGAGAAGCTTTAGCCCAAAAGCAGAAAATCTCAAAAAGTGTCAGAGGTTGTTATGGGAACAAGGACAGAATGAGTTTAAAAGCCTTACAGAGTGCATCAGTTACGTTAACATCTACAAATTAATTACCTTACCTGCCCTGAACTTTAACTGTGCACACATGTTAAAACACTAGTGATCAAAACTTACTTATTGGTATATTATCGTAAACTGCGTGTGCCTTCTGATCACATCTATCAGTATTTTTAATCCATACCACTTAAGACAGAAAAGGTCTCACACTCTGAATTTGTTTTTTGTCACTACTTATGTATGAAGTTCAGACACTCCAGTATTTGTTTACAGACAAAATATTTCACCTAACTGCAAACACTATGTAAGAGTGACTGATCCAGCACATCTTTGACAACACCTTTAATGTATAGCTAGTTTTCGTACACTTATTTTCCTATGATGCCATTGGGTGTCAGGATTATTCCCTGCAATCACAACAGATACAGAGCTTATCCAGGAAACCAAACTTGGACTGCAGTCCACAGAAAAGTTAAAATCTAGCAAAGAACTTGGATGTTGACATGACCACCATAATAATTTACTATAAAATCAGTGTATTTTATCAAGTTCATCTTCAGCTATTTGCTATGAAATTGAAGACTACATTATATTTATTGTATAGCATAAATCAACTATTTACTAGAGTTATTTTTTAAAATGTCAAAAAAATTTACATTTTCCTTCTTGCATTAATTCTTCCAGATTCTTTTTAAAATAAAATGTTCATTTTGGATATGACAGCTAAAATTGAAATCTCTGACACAAACTTAGCTTTCTAGCCTGCAGGCAAAACATAAAATTGTTGTTAAATTGGAGGGGACCAGAAAATGGATGGTGAAACTCATCTGTGAAACTTTTGCTAATAACAAACATTTGTCCGGTGACATGGATTGTACGTAACAGCACTTGACAAGTTGTGTGTTACAGTGTTACAGCAGCGGGATTCGGGAGCATTTTGCTGAAGTGAGTCTGAAGACCAAATACTTCTGGTACCAAGATAAGTAGATGTTACCCCATCAAATGCCTCACTTCATTATATATATTACCAGCTTACTTGATGAATAAAACTCAAAGTTTTGTAAGCTGCTTAATGTTCATTTAACTGATCTTTTTTGTGTTCACTCGAATGTAACTGATTGGACAACTCCTTTAACAATCATACCATTTGCCTCAAATATGCTGGCTGAACCTAAACTGATCAAATTATTTTTTGAAGTGCATGGCAATATAACAAAATACCTTACACTAGTGCTGCAGGAACAAATCTGACAGTTTTACTCCCAGCTAGAATAAATCTGTTGAGAAATCTAAGCTTATAATAAAATTGAAAAGAAGTCAGCATAGTAATCAAAACATTTAAGCAGGCACTTCCATTTCCAAGGGAAATACTCTCATCCCTTCTCTCCTTGTTCGTTGTTATTTGCCTCAGTGTTACGACTCTGTATTCCTTGCACAAGTTAGAAAGGAATGGGTCCATAATGTTATAGCTTCATAAAAGATTGAGTTGGACAGTAAGATATCTTGAATATTGTCCTGAAATGTGAACTAAGCATGAACTATTTTTGAGGTTCGAAAAGTTAACAAATCCCCACACTTCTTAATTTTAATACGATACAAAGTCCTTCTTACGTGGAAAAGGTGGTGTATTTCTAATTAAAGAGAGATTGTTAGAGTTTTCCAGTGATTTCCAGAGCACAGAGGATCAATCCATTTATAAAATTACCATAACAAAAGTAAAGCCAGGGTAAAGTAAAGCCACTAAATGTGGGCTATAATCCAAGGCTAGATATTTAAGTATGTTGGACTAATTTCAGGTTTCATCAAAAAGTAAGGAGCTGGCAACTCCTGTTCTTGTAAGGAGTCAAATTTCTTTCTCAGTAGGAAAACCAGCAGCCAGTTATAAGATTGCAGTTACTTATGCCACTGCATACATGAGTCTGAGGTTATAACAACAGTTTGTGAAACTTGTTGACCATCAATTTCTTGGTATCTTGAAGTATACTGTCTAAATTCATTGCAGAAATGTCAAAACACTCAGCTGATGATTGGATATTGAGCAGTCTTCATTGCCCCTTGTTGCCCTCAAGCACTAAATATTGCATGAACTTCTGTTTTTTAGTTTATAAATTAATCATCTAATGTACAAGTACCATTACAACTGTGATGGTGTGAAGACATCATAGCAAACGGAAGAATAGTTATCTTCACATTAGTGAAAGTAATACAGTTGGGAAAAAAATACACAAAGCTTTGGTCACTGAAGCCCTTTGTCCAATAACTTTTTTTTTCCCAAGTCATATCGGTTGTCGTATTTAAAGATATTATTTGTGCACAAAAGCCTTGACTCAGCTTTTCTGGAAATTACACTAAGAAACTGTGGTGCTGACCATGACCTAGTCACTCAGAGACACAATAATGGCTCTGTTAGGGAAGGAAATAAAAAAAACCCAAACCCAAACAAACAAAAAAACCCCACCACACACAAAAAACTCCGAAACGCACACAAAATGGTTAGAAGACCACCCATTGCATTCTTAACTCTCCTCCACACTGAATTCATCAGTAGTTCCAAATCACTGGACCATTTTCAGAATGAAGTATTTTTCTTTGAGCCATGACATCTTCTAGGCTCTTAAGCAGGAACTTCTATGGTGTTAGAATTATAAATCTTGTTATAGGGAGAAGCTTTTGCTTAAATTTTTTCATGATTGTTTATGTAGCTGAGTTTTAAGGAGTATTGCTGTACAGTTAGTGAATTCATCATTTTGCTCTTTTTTCCAGCACACAGTTTCAACAGAAATAACAAACACCACATTCTACCTACCACTGACCACCACCATGATTTCTGGAAGTGTTTGAAGTCAAACAATGTATTTATTATCACTGTCCATCTTTGAGGTGTGGCAGCCAGCTCACATAGACCATTTTAGAGCATCATGACCAATAGCTGTTTCTTGAACTGTTTACTCAACACAGTTGAGAAGTTTTCTTCAGCTTTGGCTCAATGTGATTTCAGTTTTGAGCCAGAAACACTGTGATCTTTGGGGGCTTACAAAGCATGAGTAGCCTTACGAAACCTAGGCAGTTTGCCAAAGGCTTTTTTTTTAAAAAAAACAAAAACAAAAACCCACAGAAAAACAAAACCAAAAACACTTTGTTGAACTGTGGTGGAAGGTTAAACAATTCACACAGTTTTGATTCTCCCTACCCCCAATTTGCCTTGTACTCAATTTCTTCTTGTCAAGAAATAACTTCATAATGGGATGGGTGGAACCATTTCAGCTATTACACAGCAATGATGGTATTGCTGGAAATCTGAAACAAATGTTAACCTCAGTCCTTCTCAGCTTAAAAGAAATGAGTATATTTAACATGCTGGAAAGTGTTTACATCACATGGTATCAATTTTCTTGTGACTTGCTTAAAGAAAATATAAAAAATCCAAACCCAGCTTTATGCCCTCTGAGAATTAGAGTGCAGGAAGTGAACTGCTCATGCCAAGGGACAAGACTCACAAATTTGACCCAAGTGAAAGAATGTCTTGTTTCCAAAAACACTAATGCACACATCACACAGTACAAGCATGTTTCCACACACGCATTTTAATTTATGCATGCTTTGTGGCAGAAAAGGTCCATCACTTGGGAACCAGTAGAAAGGGAAAAAAAAGCAACCTGTTGAAAATGAATGTTGGAAAGTCCTGGACCATATTGCGCCATTGATTTTTAAGATTAAAACTGGATGTCTCCATTTTAAAGTGGTCTAAATGATATATTGCTTCAGAGTGCCTTCTAAGTGGACATAAAGATTTTAAGTCCTCTTGGGAGCCACAGAAATTTTGTAAATCAACCCTTAAGTGAAGAGATATAGCAGAAAAAACCAACAGACCAATATGTAACAAAATGTATTTTTGTTCCTTTTTGACAACTGTTATTTTATTCCTAATTGCACTTTGGAATGCTCTCATGAATGCACTCTGGTGTGTTTGGGGGCAAGGGACTGAAGACAGTCTTGATGAGAGGACTTTTGCTGGGTGCCTCTAGTAAGGAACCTTTGATAAGAAGAATGGGCCCTGTTTCTTCAAAATAGAGAATTCCTGAATTAGCCAAACATTCATTCATGAGGTCCATTTATAAAGTTCAGCTGGTAAATTGCTAGATAGATTTAGGCTGAAATTTTCAATATGCAAATTATATCCTCATTAGCGAAAAATAAATATACCTATTCTTGCTTAGAAATGCATACACAGCGAGGGAACCTGACATGTTTTCCTTTAAAGCAAAGAACAAACTAAAAGGTAAGGTCAGTAACATTTTTCCCGTTTTATACCTCCTCTTCAGATTTAGAAGGGGGTCACTCCCGTTTGCTCTTTCAGGCCTAATTAGAGACTGTAGCTGAGCTGTAAACAGATGTGTTAGCAGGCATTCACTTTTCTGTTTTTAATGTAAGAATAAATAGTAGCATTAACATTGTGCAGATTGCAACCGTCAACATTTCCAGTGTAAACCAAGATGGGAATGTACCCTACTGACTTCTGCTGCTAGAAAAACACTGTCTAAAATGGAGGCCTGCATTCTTGCCAGTGGAGCAGCAGTGGGTGGGTGCTCACATGAACAGGCCTGCTGGCAATTTTAGGGAATGCCTGTGAAGGCAATCACCCAGCTGCAGAGTGAGTGCCGCCCAACCTGGCCTTAACTGACATCCCCAACTCTCCATCAGCCATGCTTTGCATGCTGGTGATGCTCTCTCTTCCTCAATCTTATGCCTTTTCACTTTCTTTGCTAGCAATCCACAGCAAAAAGTAACACGTGCTGCTTTTCTGGGCTTAGCGCCCAGCCACTACGTTAATATTTTTACCTCTGCAAGCAACCCCTCTAAGGTCCCGTATGGTATGTTTTCCAAATTGTTGCCAAATTTCAAGCCACGTAGCTAAAAATTCCTCCAGAAATGTTTTTATTTCTTTTTTAATTTCTTTATTTCATTTTTCAATAGCATGTTTCTATAAATATTCAGTAAGTGAGGGCATGCTTTGGCATTTTTCTCAAAGGGAACATTTTCATTTATGTCAGCAGGAGGTTATAGGACTACACATGGAACATTTACTGTCAACTATTAGCTCCAAGCGGTGGTCATTAGAGGCAAACACATTTCTACTGAGTAAGCTATTTAGGGGTCTAACTGGCTCTGGCTTTGATGGAGCTATGTTCCTATGTCCCTAATTCACATTAGCCCCTCCTACAGTGTTATTTCTAACACCACATTTCTTTCCATCCATTCACACTTTATTTCAGTTTGTCATGTTTCTGAAAGTGCTCGTCTTTCATTGACTAGGTATAGTATAGTGGAATAATTGTTCTGTATTCCAGTTTCAACACTAATCTTTGATGCAAAGGCATGGATCAGCACCATATCCTCACGTGCAGCCTCTATGGAATTGATTATTCAAGCATGTGTCATAAAAATCTTATGTCTCTCTCAGGCTAGTTTGCAGACAGGATGTAAAACTCCATGCAACATACTCAAGTACTCTGGGGATGGTCTATACCTTGTACAGATTAAATAACGCTGTCAGTACTTTAAAGAGTATTTGGTATTACTGAAATACTTTCCTTTGGCTATTCATTGCAAAGATCTTTCCGTTTAGTTTACTTACTTAATATTGACAAATATAACTGAAGTACATTGTAAAGTCATCACTTATTTATACCGTAAACCTCACTTTCCTACCTGTTGCATAATCTGGTCGCATTTTGGTATCTTGCTCCTGATGCAGCATTCCATATGATTGCATATGCATATTGCCAGAAATAATATTCATAAATAATTTACAGCTCAGACTCTGAAAACAATGGTTTGAAGCAAATGTATTGTTTATAGCAACAGAGAGCCTTTTGGTAGTTATATAAAATTAAATACAATATGTACAATAAAAATTGTGCACTGTTCCCTCAGTCAGTCCCTAACGTTATTCATACGAATAAGTACATTTCACTTTAAGAAAACAGTAGGGCAACTTTCAACTATACAGGAGAAAAGCCCTGATTTTCTCAGTTCCTTGAGGCTCACTTCAGCTGTATCACAAGAGAAAATGCTTATAATTTTGGCATTTCAAAAATTAAAGCTATTAATGGAGAGAATCAGAGCAAGCAAGCACATAGAGCAATTGCATTAAAATATTCTCATTTAACAGTATATTGGAGAGGTGGGAAAAGGGAATAAGCCATTTGTGTGAGAGCCTGAGCTACCATATAAGCTGTCTCAAAGTGGTTTGAGGTTCTCTGATGCAAATGCAAAAAGCTGAACATTTATGCTAATGAAAACCACTTAATCACTTGACAGTTATTAGACATGAAAATCCAACTGCATTATAGTCAGTTAATACCATTGGGTAAGCTCATAAATTCATAACATACACAAGCAATTTACCCAAATAGTTTGTGCTGTATACTTAGGACCAAACTCAACCTCTGTTTACTCCAAACATCCCCACTAAGGTGCAATCATGGCACAGGCATAAAAAAGGAGAACATAGGTGATTTTCAGTATGAGAGTTTGCCAGGAGCAGACAAATTCTGTTCCAAGCTACATATGTATGACCCCTGTGATATCCAACAGAAAAGTTTAGTGCGTGCAGCAGACAACTTACATGCAGTGGATAAAGTCTGAGTATCATTTGTAACAAGGATCATCGTTACAATGGATACTGCTGGGACACAGAACTCAGGCAAATGCTGGACACCAAACTCCATTCCCCTGATCAGGACTGTTTTGTGCTGACTAGGCCCTGTCCTCTTTGACCTGAGAGCTCCTAGGATGCCACGTAGGCGCTTTGCATATGTGTTAAGCATCAGTCAGATGCAGAGATCAGGCAGAATGGCACTTAAATCTCCAAAGGGCTTGTACCATTCAATGAGCACAGAACACTTCTGAAACATGCATCAACACGATTACATTAATCTAGTGAAGGGCCAGATCATCGCACAGAGAACAGACAAGCAGTGAAAAAATTCCCCCCTAAAGTTGAAGATGCAAAGTCAGTGTTGCTCTTAGTCCAAGGGGATTCCAACCCACTTTCTAGAAACTGCATCTGAAGACAAGTCACAGGACATAGGAGACACAGGGGGCACCTATAGTCTTGCGCTTTTTCTGACATGGATGTCAGGCAGGCATCGCACCACAGTGTCTGTAGTGGTGACCTTAACCTGATGACCAAGGAGACTCCTCAGTTCTGTTCTCTCCCTGGCCATCCTAAATTCCGTCCAGTTTGCAGCTGATCTTACCTCCCATCACATCTGTTATCAGAGATTCTTATTTACTTTGACGAGTGAAAGACTGTTCTTGAAAAGAAACCTAACCATAGAAATAAGTAAAAGATATCACCAAGTTTTTTTGGTTTTTTTTGTTTGTTTTTTTTTTTTTTTTAAGAGGAGACTAAACTGAAGTCTTTCTTTTGCCACACAGTTAAGGACTCATTTCATGCAGGCTGTCCAGTCATACTGAATCTATTAGGCCACCTACCTTAATGAGAAAGCCCACAGGGAAAGACCACTGCATTAAATATATAAATGTTCTACTCCTGCAATTTTCAGTTTGCTATTTTCCCCATAGTACTATTCTAATTTCAACATAATGGCAAAAAGAAACGCAGCATAAATCAAGTCTTCCCAGATAAAGTGAACAACCAAATACCATACTTGTAGAAAGATGCTTATCTGAAGACTTGCAAAAAGAATAAGCAATACACATCAACTGTTCAAACAAAGCAAAAAATCCCAAGCAAGCCTATTTTGTATTTCAATTCGCAGTATATCCTGCAGGACATAATGTATAACATATGCCTGTCTCAGCACTTCAACAACTCATTCACATATCTTGGTGTCACTGAAGAGGAAACATTGGAGGCTAGGATTTATTTCTCTTTTCAACTGGCTTTTAATTTTTGGCACTCCTTTTTAGGCCTATAGATATGGAATATTTTTCCTTTGTTCAATATTGTCAGTGGATATATTAAAAGGACAAAAGAGGATTGTGCCAGTAGCCTATTTGAACAGAACACAACCTGAATTTAAAAGAAAAAATAGCCTTTGAAAGTAACATTTCTACATGGTTAGCATAACTACAAGAGGAAAAGGTCTGTTAACTCCAGCAAGAAGCAAAGAACCCCCCCTCCAAACACACAAAAACTCCAACTGCCAAGAGATCATTTTTCCTTCGTCTTGCTGTGTAGGTATTCATGATGCTTTTGTATTTTTCTCTTTCACAAGAAGAACAAGAATTGATTATGACCCTATTGGCCTGTTTTCTCTCTTTCTGTGTATCTGTACTGAACTAAGCTGTGAAGATAAACTATATGCAGAGGACATCTTTATAAAGTGGGTATATTATTGGCAAAACATTTTTTAAAAGCCAGTTTGGCTTATCCTGTGTGAATATCCATTCCTACGGGCAGTCTAGACCGAGACAACCGGAGGTAAACATCCTTTAAGACCCAGGTGGCAAGTTGTGCTGTGACACCTGACACAGGCTTATTACCAGCGTTCATAAAATTCTACAATCGTCTAAGAAGCATGCTCATGTTTTCTCTCATGACACTTTTACTGAAGCCAATGCTGCAAAGTTGCTTATGTTTTCTTTCAAACCCCATCTCGTATCTTCCATTAGGGACACAATTAACTGGAACCATTGAACCACATTGCGAGGGATGAGCTGTGGTGTTTCAGCTTGACACAGTAAGATGCAGTATATCACAGTATTTTTTTTATTCTGACATTATTCTCTATTCTGACACACATATTTGTCTTGGACATCTGCTATTTCTCATTCCTTCCTAATCCTAAGGGCGGAGACATACTTCCATGTGTCTAATACACGTTGTCTCTAGGCCTTATCACAATATAAACAATCAATGAGTGCAGCAAACTGCTGAAAGTAAGGAGTGTTCATACAACTCATAGCTCTCAGTGTTAATGTATCACTTCCATCTAATTGGGCCTCTGGCAATAGTTTTTTCTAAAAACCAGCCTTGAGAGTGTGGGGATCTAGTAGGTCTTTTAAACCCCTGTGTTTTACTTTTAGGGTAAATAAACTATCATCCTTTTACTAGAAATGCTAATACTTTCTTGAGGAATATCATGAATGCTGCCAATGCATTCATGATTTCAAAGACGACTGTAACTTTAATAATCAACTATGTTTTTCTGAGAATGGTTCCCCCCACACTACTACAGAAATGTAGCCATTTAAAGGTGACTATTAGAAGCCTCCAAGTTCAAAACGCGTGCTCAAAAACTCGACTAAAACGTGCGATTTGGGGAGTCCAAGTTCTAATTTTGCTTTTCTAGGCTACCTGTGGTACAGTTATACACCTAAGTGGCCACTAGTAACCTGATAATCTGCTTGTACCTTAGGTAGACATGCAAATTCAGGATAATAGTACACACATGGTTGTGCAAGCTCAAACTTTTGGAACTCTGTTCCTTAACCTGCATTATTGTAGCAAGTAAAATGATAAAATGGTAACACTTCATTTGCACAGTAAAGCACTACTAGCGATTCCCACTGGTTACCTTATGAGTTAAAGGCCATAATCTTACTAGAAATTCTGCCTGGGAAAACTGCAGTTCCACGATAACACTTTTTGCCACTGTTGACATTTTCTCCTCTCGGAGCTGAGAAGTGAATCCCCATTAGTATTGTTAAGACTTTAAAAACCGTTTTCCTTTCAAGCAGCTGGCTATAAACTTCACAAGGAAATCAATCGACCTTCCATAGTTGGCTCTCAAAATGAGTTGAGAGCCAGTGAAAATAAATACTTCAAGATTATATTTCAACTAGGAGTCAACTGTATTCTGTTTAATGTCCTTAAAATACAAGGAGGAATAGCTGCACTCCTCCTCATACTTTGTCCCTTACACGAAGGAGTGCTCTGCTGATCCCCCCTTAGGGCCAGCAGTGCTTAAATCTGTGAGTCACCGACTTACCCATTTTGGTTCTTGTTTAGAAGAATTTTTAAAGTTATAAATACAAGGCGCTTACAGGAATCAAGTTTTAGGCAAGTTTCAGATCTACTTGCTCTGGTTATTAGGTCTGTTTTGTGCTATCTATAGCCTATTAATCAAGGCAAACACAAAGGGAAGCCTAGGTATACAACTTCAGCAACTTGTCTTCTAAGCACTGAGACAAAACTGGTGGCCCTAATTTTCTTGATGCCAAAGAACCTCACAGAAGTCTACTGCTAGTATAAGGCAAAGAGTACACCAAGCTTTTTCTAGGTATTGGCACATAGGTGGAATGCAAAAAGAACCCTCTTGTTCCCCAAACACATGATTTTGTACAGCAAGCAACAACACGAGCTGCTTTCTTAGACCCAGAGAAAGGGGGGCAAAACCAAAACCCAACCACCCTCACCCTGCAATACATATGTACAACTTTGGTTGACAGTAGACAACATCACATACCTAGAAATCTGTCAGATTAGAAGCTCCCTCCTTAACCTTGTACACATGGTTCCCATTTAGAACAGCTACACTGGCCTTAGAGCATTAACTGATGAGGAAAAAGCTTGTTTATGTTCAGAGTCAAATCCACAGTCCCCACACCGACTGTGTAACAACTTACTTATCTTTTGAATTTGAGCTGTTTTCCCTCTTCACGCCAGAACAGAACAGACCAGTTTTCAGGGTGATGAAAACAACTTTAAAATTAAACAGTCCTACACAGGACATTCAGGATTTAACTGTATGCTTTTCTTTAGACATGTTTCCACCTCTTCCTCGGTGTTATTCACACATCTTAGATTAAGAAGAAGACTTAGATTTCTCTTCCTGATATACAACAGTTAAACTGGGATGTTCAAACATGGATTTATAACTTCTACACTACAGACTGTAGAGTTACAGGGCATGAAAACAAACCCTTCCTGAAACACTGTGGCAGTGGGACTTATTTGACAGTAAGGACTGCTATCTTTGTAATGAAACAGATCACAATCAGAGTTTTTCTTGATGTGACATGTTAATTCCTCTTGGTCTTTCACTGTGAACATCAGCAACAGCCTGGCTCTGTGTTCTTTATAACTTCCCATTAGGTAGTTGAAGACAGCAGCAAGAGCCTAAAAATGTTTCTTCTGAAAATATAAGGAAAAAAAACTAAATGTGTTCCAAAATAGAAACATCAATGCAAAGCTGATAGAACTAACTTAACTTGCATTTTTTCCAGTTAATGAAAAAAGATGGTGATTTTGACTGATTATCATATAACAGTAATAAAAGCGTATGCTGTGGTATATAAGAACCAGTAGGATATTATGCAGTGCAGCAGGTTTATTAACAGAGATAGATCATATCAATTTGATGGAGTGACTGCACTGAATAATTTGGTTTATTGCAAGCATTCTCTCGGTATAATCTGAGTATCACATTCCTTACCTTGATAGAGCTTTGATGTTCATGTCTAGCCAGGTCAGATAAAAGATGATGCTACCTTATCTCTGAAAAAAATTACATTCTACTTTAAAGCTCTCTTTAACGGGAAGGATTTAAAAACAGTTCATTTGGCTCTCGTAAGTATTCTGTTAAAAGAAAAAGAATGTTACTGAGTTACACTTACTCATAAATAAAGAGACAGCAGCTGGAACATGGTTTACTAGAGACACAACCCAGCAAGAATGCTTAAAGCCCAGTGCCTGACTTTAAGCAAGGGAGTGTCCTTGTGAAGCAAAAAGATTTAGCTCATGTGTTTGAGTTAGGCAAATACTTCAAATGTTTCATTAAGACTTCAGGATTTGCATTCTCTTGTCTTCTAAGGAAGCTTCAAAGTAAGCTTCAGTGAATTCACAGCAATGTTTTTTGTTTTTTTGGTTTTTTTTTTTTAAAGAGAGATTCTTCCATGGAAAGGATTCTTTGTCAGCCTAAAGTGGATAAATGTAAGACAGCACTTCCTATGCTGGGATGAGGAGTACTGGAAATGTACGCCATCACACCTGAACTCACATTAACATTGGTAAATATGCATAGGGCATAAACCTTTGGGGAGGTGGTGAGCAAGTATACAGTAAGGAGACACTGCATCTGTGCCACCGCATACAAGCACAGCTTAAAAAAAGTAGGGCTCAAACTAAAAGCAAAGAATTTAGAATTATGAGTGGAGTATGTCTTTACTGAGACACAGTTGTAGAATTCTGGTTTCACTGGAACAGTCATTGCATGATGTGAGCAGTAGGAGGGACATAGAGGAAACATCCTCTAACATTAGCAGAAATATTCTTTCTGAGAATTTCGACACCTTTGCCAGAAAAGTATTTATCATTTTGAGAGTTATAAAATCCACTCAATCTTCAATATTTAATATCCTCATCCAAAAAAAAGCTACATCTTTCTAAGCAAGGTAGGAGAGAACACAGCAATCTCAGTTTGCACCTACTTATAGCCTTTTTGAAACGGAAAGACTGGAACTGCACTGGGGATCAAGCTTTCCTGACTGGAAGCAGCAATTATATATGTGCTTCAGAAATCATGAAATTATTTCTCATCTTTGAATACTTACTATAGATCTGAACATTGGAAATCTGCACAACTAAGAGCAAACTGTTTTCAATTCAATTTGATATTTTAAACTAATATGAGGAATGCAAAAAATCAGAAAACTAGTGCCAAAGTCAACCATATAGAGATTTTTGCCCTAAAACTGTAAAGGTTTCTACCATGAACAAAGCCATTGTATCTGAACAGCTCTCCTGTTCTAGCCATTTTCAGACTCTTAAGATTTTATGCTTTCAGAACAGATTCTCTTTTCTTTATTGCTTTCACCTCTGGAGATGTTTATAAGATGTAACAGGGCTATTCATAGCAGAGTGTGCTCTGTTCCTACTACTATACAAGAGAAAAACCCACAAACCTTCACATAAATATTTATCTTGACTCCATGATTCTGTCAAAATTCTCCTCTGATTTTGTCTCCAGACCAAGTTCCACCTTCCCATTCATACTGAGTATTCTTTTTGACCATCTCATTCCATAACTTTAAGTCACGTTTTTCTTGCAGAGTCATGTCTGAGGCCCAAGATCTCCAGTGAACTGCTTTCAAGTGATGACTTGCATAAGCTGTTGCAGACAGTGCGTGTAACATTCTCTTCTAGCTGAGCTAAAGATCATCTGTCACCAGTCAAACTGAACAGCAGAGACTTGAACTGACAGTCAGAAGGTCCAAGATTCAGGCTTTGCTCTTATTCCCTATGAGAGGATACTATGGCTGTAAGTAGCGAGAGTTTTTCTAGATTTTACAATTATTGGAATTCAGAATTTCTGACTGAAAAGATCACCTGTAATTCATGACATGACATTCAAATAGACATGATTCCCTAGGGGTGAGGGAACCCACAACATTTTTTTTTTTTTGTAAAATCTTCATTCAGGTTGTGTGCTGACATTTCAAAACACAAACCCCATGGAAATATGCAGAGTAAAAAGCATTTATATGCCAAATTGCATTCTCTTCACCTCCAATGCTATTAGTAATTTACTCACATACTCCATTTTGCTTCCTCTTCCAGCTAAAACAATTCATACTCCAACTTTACCTCACTTTAATTCAAATATAAACTCTTAAAGGGTATCTCATTTTTTCCAGTATGAAAAAGCAGACACATTCAAACAGTCTTTTCATTTGGAAAGTTGTTCTTTCTAGATAGTGCTCAGATTATCCATCGAAGTATTACACTAGAGAATAATTTTGGCCTTTCGGCATCAACTGGGGAACATGTGTGGGTGCTTTCTTGTTAACTTGCTGGTTGGAGTATTTTAAATATTGAAACATACACAACAAAATTTTACCATTTACCATACAGTCAGGTCCCAGGTCTTCTTTAAGACTACCAGAATGGAAGTGATGACATGTAACTGAGTCGTCCCCCCAGTCCCCTCCCAAAAGAAAGCCTTAATGACAATACAGAAAAGCAGAGAGTTGGTTTTTTTGGCTTGGGTTTTTTTTTAAACAACTGCCTCAAACACGAGTTGAGCAATACAATGCCAATTATGGACTAGTAGAAACTGCACAAGAGTATGAACATCCAGAAAGCTTTTAAAAACATCCTTACAGGATTTTACCCTCCAAAATGTTACATATTTTGCCACGTATCTGTTGACGTATGGTAATAGGGAAACACACACCCCAGAAAAATGAGCAGTTGGTAGGCTCTAGAGAAGAACTATTGACTTCTCCTAAGCAGATATAGGGCAAAGTGGAGAAGTGGAACTCAGATAAATGTTCAGTAGCCCACCTCACACATTTGTCAACCCTTGATCTAATACAGGGTGAGAAAAGCAAACAAACAAACACCCCCCCCCCCCCCCCCAAAAAAACCCAACTGCCAAACCAACAACCCACAGAAGATATAATCCAACCTTCTCTAATCTATCCTCAAGCTAATGCTGAAAGAATACCAGGGTATGCCCAAGGGAAAGATATTGATAGAGAATCCTCACAGAATTTTTTTGTGGACACTTGTACTCAATTTATAGTTTTGGATATTTATATTGCATGAAAATGCTTAGTTTGGCATGATTAGTTCCATTAATCAGGAATGTCTGAACAGGCAGCATAATCTAGATTTAGCTGCTAGCAAATAAAATTCGTTCAAGTCATGGGGAAGAATGCTATAGGGCTGTATTAAAAAATTACCAGTGTGTTACTTCCAAAATCCACAACCACATTTCAGAAGAAAAACCTCGTGTATTTTGTTCCTGCTCCCGTCTCTGGAAACATGGTATTTTGCAGACAGACATGAGCTTGCTACAAATTCATGTAATCTCATCCTACCCCTAGGACGTGTTTGTTAGGGCTCAGTGCTGCACTAACCTTATCCACATAATTTTTGGTTAGCTCAAAGTACAGAGCTGCTTCTTCTACACCCGTAAGCAGTCTCGTTACCTCCCACCTAAAGTACTTTGGTACTTTAAAGTCAGTAGAAGTCTAGTTAAGGAACAGCAACTGAAACTCATGTTCTTATATTATCTTGATCAAAAAATATAATGATCAAATTCAGTCTGGACCTGTGCAGGTATAGAAAGCTGGTAATATCCCAGAAAAATGATTCTAAGCAGGTTGGAAGGTAATGTATGTTTCAGGTTCTGCATTTCAGCTATGTATTCATAAAGACAGCTCAGAGCCTTGTTGTGGTTTTGGACCCCCTGTAGAAACATCCACCATGCTTTCTCATTCTCAGAGTTACTACAGGTTGAGAAATGGGAAGAAAAAAAAAAAAATCCATCTTTTTTGTAATTAGGAGGAATCAACAGACTTCTTCACAAGGCAGAAACCAGCTGAAGCAGGACAAAAAGCCTGTTGGCTTCTTGAGATCACATAGTGAGTCTTGAGGACACTAAAGAGTAAATGGCATCTTTTTACAGTCAAGTTAGTAAACTATGCAAAGCTCTTGGTGCCTAGTCAGAGAGTGCCTTCCCTTCCTTCCCCCTCCCCCAAGACGGAGAGCATCAAGCCTTTATGATCACCAGGCAGCTTGCCATACAAGATGCATTCCCACCCATTCACATGGCTCATATTTGCCCATTTGCTGGGTTGATAGTGGTCTAATTTTATGGAGGTAATTTTTTTCACAGCACAACAGTTGGTTAGCAATAAAATGCAGTAAGTAAACAACACATGACAGCTGATACTCAGATAAGTCTGCAGCTGTAGGCTTGGAGAACTGTGTAAGTTTCAACCCTTCACAGACTTTTAGCTTTTTTTTTCTCTCTAAAGGGCAGTCCCTTTATACATAGATTTGATTATATTTCAAATGTTTTATAATCATTAACATAAGCCAGTGCACAGGAGCAGAGATGAAAATTCCCTCTCACCCTTTTAATTATGATTGCTGGTTTAAGAAACACATCCAACTTTTAAAGGCACACTCACATTGCATTTCAATATACATAGTCTGGTCTCATTGATTTTTCATCCTGAATGTTAATTTCATGCAATCATTTTCTGAGGTTTGCTGCAGTGATAACTTGCTACCAAAAGCAAGTTCCTGAGCCATCCTTGCTATGTGACACTTCTGTAGTCAATATGGCCACTAGCTTTCATCTACACCAGAGAAAAAAGAAACTTTTCCTGCTCATCTCATGTCTCGAATGCCTTGTATTTTATCTCTTACAGAATCACAGAATCATCTACGTTGAAGGGACCTTGAAGATCATCTAGTCCAAGGCTCTCTCAAAGATCATCTTTATGATACTTGCATAGCAAGGATTGACTAACCTATTTTGAGCAATTTCTATAAGATGGGAAAGCTCCATTTCTACTACTTGTTCTCTGTTTCTACTACTTGTTCTGTAGTTCTTTTCTATCCCTCTGGATGCATTCATAGTGCATGCATGACCCTCCAGGCTGGATGACAAATGTGGTAGATAGAGTTCAGCTTATCAATTTTTAGCTGTCTCTAGTACAGATATGTCTGTGTGAGCTCTGTAAGTTCCTAGTTTTCTTCATTGCCTAGAACTCAGTTAATTTCATTGTTACAGAAAGAGCATTTTTCAGTCAGTTCACATCTGCTTAACATGTGGCTATACAAATGTATTGCTGGTACGATGCCAGGAACAGCCTGGGGACAGGAAAGATACCTGGCAGCTAGATGGGGCCAAGTACTTTTTTAGCCACTCCTGCATCTAATGAAATGCATTTGAGTTGAGGTTGCATTTCACGAGACATTCTCTGGCCAGCAATATTGCTGAAGAGACTCCTGCCCTGTCCATCCTGCTTTCTCCTTCTCCCATCTGTCTCCCAAAACCACCAATCACCACTGCACAGCTGTTTGGGTTGCCATTTTATAAGCCAGCTTGGAGAGCTGACCTGGCTCAATAACAATACATATTATTTCCCCCCTCCCACTCCTCCATAAATCTTACTTTAAAATGAGTTCTGTTCCCTGACCTGGTTCACAGCACATCCACACTGGCAGAACTGACAGGATTATAAAAAGACAGGAAAAACAATCACCAGTAATCACCTGTCAGAATTTCTGTTAAGGAAATCAGTCTGACAATAGTTGTTCCCTCTCAATTTCATTGCTTTCATTTCAGAATGGCATACCCAAAACATCGTCTTTTTCCTGAATTGCTCAGTCCAGCCACATAGTTTAAAAAAAAAAAATAAATTATTATCTCTCCCTACAAGTCTTTCCTCACTCAGGAAAGTGGGGGAAAAAACAAAAAAAAAAAGCAAAATAAACCCCTCAAAAACACCCCACTCAAACCTGAAGTCTCTCTAGAGATTTCATCTCACTGAAAAGTAGTCCCTGAATGACAGCTAGAAGTTGTTCATTTTGTATGCCACAGGAAGACAATTTACCAACAGTCACGAAAGTCTGACTAAAAATGTGCGCAAGTTACCCCCCACATCCATCCTTTTTTTCCTAGCCACTCCTGGTTACACAACATGCATTTTTATCAGGCACCTATGGATATTGCTAATCATATGTAGTGGTTTGGCTGCATGCCAGAACATTTGAGTACACTCAAATATGCTGTGGATGGGACTTGGGACATATGAGCATATCTTGAGATATCTACAGTATAAGAAGTTCACATCCAAGCTGGTCACCTTGATTCTTTTTGGAGTCAACAGAAGGAGTAGGCGCTGCTAACATGCAGTCCAACTCATCCCAAAGTAGATACCCAGCCCATACTAATAAGCTTAGTCTGGTCATAGAGCTGATGCTTATAGAACTTGTCCACCCAGAGGACTTCAGGGGCTGACCATGGGCAGACAGTAACAGGAAGCTGGGCTTTTATTCTTCATACTCACACTAAAAGTGCCAAAGCCTGATCTGATATGACGGAACTTGATAGTGGTATTTTGTCAAGTTCCCCAAGCACCTAAATATTCATCTGCCTGTCCCACTGCGCTCATTATTCTCTCCCCTTTCTGATTTCTTTCTAATCCACTTCTTTGCTCCCTCAGAGCAATCCATTTTTTCTCCAGTCTCAAAGCTAGGCACCAGAAGCTCTCTTAAAGGCTTTCCAAGAGAACACAGAATTCCACAATCTTACTGCCTCAACAACAATTTTCTGAGATTCATTAAATACTAAACATACATTTAGGTTCCTCTTTTTTTCAAAAAACAACAAATGTTTTGCAACTCAGTTTCAACTTAGCTTCTCTTGCCAGGGCTAGAACAGCCTAAGAACGCCATATTGTATTGAGAGACCCAGAAACAATATTATATTTCCTCTCTGGCAATGCTGTTCACATTGCGATACAATAGATGGATAATCATCAAAGAACAAGATTTCCATTGCCCTGGTGTTCCCTCCCTTTCCCTGATCTCTGCCCCTTCTGATCTTTTCCTGTAGGAGGTTGACTCGTCCACATCCTGGTTGCCAGGACCAAGGATCCTGCCCCAGAACGTTTAGTCCATTTCCCCATTTGTCAGATTTCTTTTCTTTTCTAGCCATTTCCTCTCCAGTATACCCATTACAACTCACATTTTTGCCTTTGGCCTTACACCGCCTCCTCTCTGTTGCATATTTTTTTCCTTCTTTTCTGGCTATGTTTCCTTTTTTCCATTTCAAGGCAGAGGGCAAATGAGCAGTGACCTCTGTAGCTGGCACCAGGACCTCTCCTGTGGCTAAAGAGGAGCCAGCCCCTGCGTGAGAGGCAGCCAAGTCCCTTTCCCAGGAGAGGATATTTACCTCCTCACAGCAGTTCCTCTCTTCTGAAAAGCTGAATAGAGTCAAGTCAAATTTAGATATTGATTAACCCTCTGTTTTTCTCTTTTCTTCTATGTGAATCTATGTCTTCTTTCTCTGAAGCGTGGATTCTCTCAGGAGAATGAGGTGTCTGTAATAGAGTTCTTTCCACGTTTTTATCCCTAAAGTACAAGCTACATGCAGAAGAAACTCATAAAAATTTCAGTTTGTCAGATTAAAAAAAATAATAAAAAAAAATTAAAAGCTTATTAAATTTAAGTGTCTGGGTTTCAGCAGAGATGTAACAGAAGTACCATAATAGTACAGCTGGTCAATTAATTTCTTGCAAATAGTATTTGTCGTGAGATGTGTTGCTTTCAGTGAACAAGTGTTCAAATGTGCCTGTTTCTGTTTTTCAGCTAGCTTGCCCTTGTGCTATATATGAACCCAGGAAAATCAGAAAGCACCCCAAAAAAATATATATGTGTGTATCTATAGATCTCGTGGGATAATTTTTCCTTGTCGTTAAGATTCAAGATTACAACTGAAGGAGGTCAAGTCTGACTTGCATAGGTTTTGTTCAAACCTGTTTGTGAAACCAATCACAAGCCTGCACTTACTCTGCTGCCCTACAAAACTGTGTAATACTGCCCTACACCAAGTTACACAGCACACTTTGTAAGTGGCATTTGCATTTGAACTGCTCAGGCTTGTGTTTAGTGGCCCTTGCAGGGCCTCAGTACATGCCCCAGGCAACAATGGCCATTGCCATTTACCCTGTCTGTGGCTTTAGAAAATGCAAATTCGGCACTGAATGAATTGAAACAAAGATGTAAAACTAACTCCTTGTGTGTCCAAGACTACTAATGCTGAAAAAAAAAAAAAAATCATACGTATAGGTTAGTTACACTTTTGGTTTGGCATTCAGAGTCTGTATCACCCACAGGGCGCTGATTCCATTATGATTTTAATCACCTTCAAATCCCTTTTTGATTTAAATAAGAAATGGAGATAATTATCATCTTTCAAGGCTTCTGGCTCTCCCCAGGTTTGTTGTTGTTTTTAACATGTGGCAGGACCTTCTGTTTCAAGGTTAATTTTGGCTTCACCAAGTGAAAACAGGTCACAGTGACACACAGCGCTAGAGCTGTCCAGCTCCATGCAAACTAATTCTATGAACTGTCTGCATTATTCTAGCCTTGTTTTGCGTCTTTCCCTGCAGAGTGTCATAATATAACTGATTAGCACACGATAAGTTCAGCAGCTAGCAGGCCAAACAATTGCAAGGATTTTGCATGGCAGACGCTTTTTCAAAATCGATTTTAGTTGATAAACACAGGAACGACAATTCAATCCCTGTAAAAGAGTGACAACAGCACGGCTGAAGTACCTGGTGCTGGCTTCCTGCCACAGGAATGCCACACTTCCCTTCGCTAGGGCTGCGATAAGCCCAACTATGTTTAGTAGCTTTTGCCAGCAGGCTGTATATCAGAACAACCAAAGCTGCCATTTGACACATTGGGTGTCCTGTCAGCACAAAAAATGCTTTAACCTTCAGTGGGTCTTGCACATACTGTTAATGTTAAAGCCACGCATAAATCTAGGCAATCTCAGGAGAATGGCGAGGTGGGAGGGATGTTAAAAATTACTGTTAATTAAATAATTGGTTTGAGGGAGCTGAGACATGTAGATCTTGCTGTAGTACTTTGGTAATGAGGAACTGCGTTCATGCTTTTACTGATGTTGCTGTAAAGTCCTGTGGGACTTAAGGATTCCAAGTTGTGGGAAATGAACTTTATCAGAACAGAGAACCCTAGAAACCAAACTTAAAAGACAAAACAAGGCAGAGACACTAGCAAAGCTGTCCTAGAAAAGTAACTTCTGCACTAATAGTCACAGAAATACGAAGTCATTTGAAACAAAAGCACCCTAAGATATCAAATTAAATGCATTTTCTTTAAAGCTGCAAGCACTGTCAGAAAAGCATAACTGGGATATGATCTGAAAGTCCAGGGTGATTTGCACTCAGAAATGTTCATAGCTCTAGACTTGTCAGCTGCTGACATCTTATTTACCAACGTCAATACCTTGAACAAAAAAGAATATATATCATCAATAGAAACTAAGATACAAGCTAAAAAGTAGCTGCAGCTCTTTCTTCTGTTGGTTAGAAGCAAGAGCTACCAGAAAATTTCAAATCATATTTGGTCAGCAAGTTTTATTTGGCTTATTTTCAAGAAAGTTAATTGATTGAAATAAAATCCTATTTTTGATGACCTCAATCAATTTTCAGAGTGCCTTGTTCTGCTATTCATAGAGCTTAGATTTTTTTCACTTTGAAATAAACCCTATCTTACATTTATTAAAGTAAACCAATTTTTGGTAGAAATTGTAAAAGTATGAAGTGACCTGAAAACTTTTTCCTCCAGATTCTGTTTCCAAAACTTGCCTCTGTCACAATTCAGGATTTAATGTAACAACACATAGAGTACATTAAGGGAAAAAAAAAAAAAAGAAAAAAAAAAAGACTTCTGAAAAACTATATTTGCAGTAAGTAGCTTCTAAATATTGGGAAATAAGAGAAGCCAAAAACCTTGGGTTTTCTCCTAAGGGAGACAATAAATAAGCAACAATAAGCAAAGGGACAATAAAAACCTAGTTGTCTAATATGTTCATTCTTTCTGTGGTTAAAAAAACCCAAAACAACCAGAACACAGTGCCAGATTATGCTGATTGCCATTGGTATAGGAATTAAAAAATTTAATATTAAAAGCAACATCCAGAATAAATTAAACTGTGGTATCTAGGGCTGCTCAGACCAAATCAAAGATTTAAAACGGAATCATTACTAGTAGAAAAGATGCAGATGCAGGATTAAGATAGTCTCAAATACTCTCTATTCTCCATTAACTTTTAAGAGAAAGACACATGCAAAATTAGCAGAAAGGCCCACATCCAGGTGCCAAGCAGAGATGCAGCAGACAATTCATAAGTGTTATGGGGAAAACATAACCTCCCTCCACTGAAATACAACTGCTGAGGACCAATCAAAGTGTAACAGACAGACATCAAAGTGCTGGAGAAAAAAAAAATCAACCTGAACTCAGGCTGAACATGAAACCATATATGGGGTTACACACTATACTCAAGTAACAAGAATCATTATGCTGGAGTTTAAAGGTAAGGAAAAAAAAAAGAAAGAAAAAGCCTATGTCTAGGAATCAACCACTGACCTGGAAGACAGCACTTTGATGATGGTAAAGCTGTTGTTAACACTCTCATGCAGCATTAAACAGATAATTCATGAAGCTCAGGTGAGTTTCAGGTTCGAATAAAGCCAAGACAAGAGCAGAGCACACTTACAGTAATTGGCACATTGCAGAGGCGGTGCAAGTAGGTCTGTCCCAAGCATTTCTTCAGCAAGAGGGGGAAAAGACCACCCAATAAAAGCAAACTTAAAATTTTATGATAGCAAAGTTACATTACCTAAATCAGGATTTTGCTCAAGACAGCAAAGCTGTGTTGGGTCAAAATCCAATATCCCAGGCCTAGGCATCACATGCTAGCCAATATGGCCAAGGGTATCTGAGACACAATGAGCAGTTATAGTTGAAGGGTGTGGGAGTGAGCAGGAGAGGTACAGAATTAAAATAAACAGCATTTCTAACAGATGGAAGAGCAAAGATCTCACTGCAAACCATAGACGGCTTATCTCCTCATTACAGAGGACTAATCAGATTTTGAGGAACTTGACCTCACTACAGTGACAAGAATGAACACAGCAGTGAAGCAGACTTGGTTTTGCAGACTGCTTTTTCAGAAAGCTGACTTTGACTTCTGCTCAGTGGCCCAGGTATGGGAATTCAAGCATATCACATTTTACTATATCAGAGCAGTTAATTAATGAGGCTGAAAACAGACACTGGAAGACCTTCAACACAGTACTAAAAGAAAGCTGCAAGGATGCATGGCAACTACTCCTAAATCTACAGTTTGCACAGGAAGGGCTTTGCATCTTGGAACATTAATGCCATAGCTCCAGCATTACTAGAACTCAAAACAGAGAAAGGGATATCCCAGAAAGCCAAAGCCTACAGCAGCCATCAAATGAAGGACCTCTTCAAACCGCTAGTATTTGAGTAAAATTATATGCTGGAGAATAGTCCAGGTGAAAAAGCAATTTACAGCTTTGCCATTCACTTCACATCACTGCTCTGTGGCATTTGTAGGGATGCAGTAAGGTACAATCATCCTTTTGAGGTGTGTTCCACATATATTCAAGCTCATCTGTGGCTTTTAAAGCTCACTTGCAGGGAGGAGAGGCAGTAGTGAGCTGCACTATTACAAACAGAATCACCGTAAGCATTCTCTAAGATGTAGCTGCTCAGGGGAAGGTTTGGGTTCTGCTTCTATGGAGCTACAAGGAGGATGCTTCTGCAGCAAAGCCTCTGACAGTGGTAGAAACTACCTGGATAGAGAGAGGCACATTTGAAGCCCACTGTAATCCTAAAGCCAATTTGTTACCAACTTCAGTGCTATTTGAGGAGTTCCCCCCAGCTCCATCAGTGTGTTTCCCTCCACAAATATTTCTGCAAAGGTTTTAAAATAAATTCACAGCTCCGCATCCTGCCCCGGTGGAATTTGCTAAGAGCGCTTTAGCACAGAAACCAACAACGTTGCTGCATGACAATTAAATTTTTAAAAAAAGCAGTAAGAAGCTCTGCAGAGCTGAGTGTTGATCTCTTTCTTCTTTGACTGCAGTTTTTGGATTTTTGCACTGAAACTGAAGAGGACCAGAACTCAACCATTTGACTCCTGAACAGCCTACCTTAAGATTACCATTCTCAATTTTGGTGCAGATGATAAACATCTCTCTTAAATCAGCACCAGATACTTCTCTTAAATCAGAAATAAATTAAATTCTTGCAAGTAGTATGCTTTCCCCTGAAAACAATTATTTTACAATTTACTTCGTTGCTCTTCTCTTTCCTCGTATAATTAATCTTTTTCTTTCATGCTCCCAAACCAGCAGGCTGAGTTTTCCCCAAGGGCTATTGATGGCATTAAAGTGGACTGTTCAGCAGCTGTGCCCTGCTGCCTGCCCTATCGATTGTTTTCTCACATGGCTCTTAACAGGTTTATTGATATTTTGGATTCATTTTGTCCCAATTTTTGTCAATCTTCACATTTTCACAGTCAGGTTCCATTTTGCTTGAGGAATGTATGCAATTAGTCCAGCTCTTAAAAGCCAAGTTCTTTTACTGATGATTTAGCCAGTGGCTTTATCTACCCAGCTTCTTTTCCTTTTCTAGTTCTCTCTGGGTCTTTTTTGGTTTGGTTCATGTATTAAGGTAGGATCTGTGTATTATCTGTTGATTTCCGAATGCAAGCAGCTTGGTAGCAAACTATCTCTGAACTAGTTTTTGTTCTTTTTGTGGTTCTCAGTCTACAATTCTTGTTTGACAATGTTTCAAAATTATTTTTATATTTGTTAGACATTTTAACATCCATGAATTTTTAAATCCTTTGCTGGCATTAACTGATATACCATCGATGTTGTTACAAAGTAACGGTGCTTTACTTCAGCCAAAAATTAGTTTCTTTGCCTTTAAGAAGAAAGGCTAGCAAATAGATGTGTTTAAGTCTGAACTGTTACTTATTTAAAAGTCTTACTGAAGAGCAGAAAACAGATCCAATGAAAATATTTGTCCCTAAGTTTTCAGGGACTATTGAAATTGTGCAGCTTCTGGAACCTCATCAAAAGACAAAGTACTAAATGGGTTTACTGATCACTGACAAATATTATGTCATAAAATGTTTCCATGTTTCTCACATTTTGATGATTTCCATTGATTTTGGATCATTTTAAAAGATTATATGCTTATTTTCACTATTCATGTGGTGTTCTATTTGGCTTGATTTGAAAGAATTAAGACACTGTTTATCTTAAAGTTTGTTTTCTCCATATAAGAATTGACTTCATTTATAAGCCTTATTTTCAGTTATTTTTATGGCCTTTATCCAGGAATGCTACTTCAAGTACTATATTGCTTTACATTTTTCATACAACCTTGCTTGGTTAGTTTTATGAGGCTATACCTACTGTTTATTTACAAATTTATGGTAACAAGGTGCTTTGCAATATCAAAGTTTTTAAAT